>NW_016828776.1:1272936-1289476 GCF_001698545.2 Rhinopithecus bieti | reverse complement strand
CCATGCTTAATGCTTCCTTCAGAAGCTCTTGTAGGGCAGGCCTGGTGGTGACAAAATCAGCATTTGCTTGTCTGTAAAGGATTTTATTTCTCCTTCACTTATGAAACTTAATTTGGCTGGATATGAAATTCTGGGTTGAAAATTCTTTTCTTTAAGAATGTTGAATATTGGCCCTCACCCTCTTCTGGCTTGTAGAGTTTCCGCTGAGAGATCTGCTGTTAGTCTGATGGGCTTCCCTTTGTGGGTAATGCGATCTTTCTCTCTGACTGCCCTTAAAGTTTTTTCCTTCATTTCAACTTTGGTGAACCTGACAATTATGTGTCTTGGAGTTGCTCTTCTTGAGGAGTATCTTTGTGGTGTCCTCTGTATTTCCTGAATTTGAATGTTGGCCTGCCTTGGTAGGTTGGGGAAGTTCTCCTGAATAATATCCTACAGAGTGTTTTCCAATTTGGTTCCATTCTCCCTGTTACTTTCAGGTACACCAATCAGATGTAGATTTGGTATTTTCACATAATCCCATATTTCCTGGAGGTTTTGTTCATTTCTTTTTACTCTTTTTTCTCTAAACTTCTCTTCTTGCTTCATTTCATTCATTTGATCTTCAATCTCTGATAATCTTTCTTCCAGTTGATAGAGTCAGTTACTGAAGCTTGTGCATTTGTCACGTAGTTCTCATGTCGTGGTTTTCATCTCTATCAGGTCATTTATGGACTTCTCTGCATTGGTTATTCTAGTTATCCATTTGTCAAATATTTTTTCAAGGTTTTTAGTTTATTTGCACTGGGTTCATAGTTCCTCCTTTAGCTCTGAGAAGTTTAATCGACTAAAGCCTTCTTCTCTCAACTCGTCAAAGTCATTCTCCGTCCAGCTTTGTTCAGTTGCTGGCAAAGAGCTGCGTTCCTTTGGAGGGGTAGAGGCACTCTGATTTTTTGAATTTCCAGCTTTTCTGCACTGCTTTTTCCCCATCTTTGTGGTTTCATCTACCTTTGGTCTTTGATGATGGTGACGTACAGATGGGGTTTTGGTATGGATGTCCTTTCTGTTTGTTAGTTTTCCTTCTAACAGTCAGGACCCTCAGCTGCAGGTCTGTTCATGTTTGCTTGAGGTCCACTCCAGTTAGGCTACTCCCAGTTAGGCTCTCCAGTTAGACTACTCGGGAGTCAGGGACCCACTTGAGCAGGCAGTCTGTTCGTTCTCAGATCTCAACCTCCATGCTGTAGGAATCACTACTCTCTTCAAAGCTGTCACACAGGGACATTGACATCTGCAGAGGTTTCTGCTGCTTTTTGTTTAGCTATGCCCTGTCCCCAAAGGTGGAGTCTACGAGGCAGGCAGGCCTCCTTGAGCTGCAGTGGGATCCACCCAGTTCGCTTTTTTTTTTACCTACTTAAGCCTCAGCAGTGGTGAGCACCCCCCATCCAGCCTCGCTGCCACCTTGCAGTTAGATCTCAGACTGCTGTGCTAGCAATGAGGGAGGCTTCATGGGCGTGGGAACCTCTGAGCCAGGTGCAGGATATAATCTCCTGGTGTGCCGTTTGCTAAGACCCTTGGTAAACCACAGTATTAGGGTAGGAGTGACCCGATTTTCCAGGTGTTGTGTGTCACAGTATCCCTTGGCTAGGAAAAGGAATTCCCTTCCCCCTTGTGCTTCTCAGGTGAGGTGATGCCTCACCCTGCTTCGGTTCTCACTCATTGAGCTGCACCCACTGTCCTGCACTGACTGTCAGACACACCCCAGTGAGATGAACCCAGTACCTCAGTTGGAAATGCAGAAATCACCTGTCTTCTGTGTTGCTCTCGCTGGGAGCTGGAGGCTGGAGCTGTTCCTATTCGGCCATCTTGGCACCCAGTGAAAATCACATAACTTTAAACATAAATGAAATAAATGCTCTACTTAAAAGATATAGACTAATGAAATTGATTTTTTTTTAAAATGTTCTAATTATATGGCTGCTAACAAGAAACTTATCTAATTGGTAGGCACTTGCAGACTGAAGGTAAATTATGGAAAAAGATATTCCACAAAAATGGAAACTAATACCAAGCAAAATGGCTTTGTTTATATAAAACAAACTTTAAATCAACAATAACAAAAAAGACAAAGAAGGTCATTATATAATGGCAAAGATCATTATCAGCACTAAATAGATCAAGGCAGAAAATCAACAAAGAACTCTAAACTTGAATTAGACTCTAGACCAAATTGACCTAGCAGAAATTTACAGAACAGTGTACTCAACAACTGCAGAATATCATTTTTCTCATCAATGCATGAAATATTTCTAAGATTAGGCCACAATACATCTCTCAATGAATTTATTAAAAAGAGAAATCATATCAGGTATCTTCCTAGACTACAGTGGAATAAAACTAGAAATCAATTATAAGAGGAACTCTCAAAACTATACAAATACAGGAAAGTAAAAAACTTGCCCTTGAATGATTGTTGGGTCATGGTGAAATTGAAATGGAAATTTAAAATTGTTAAAATAAATAAAAAATAGAGATACAACATACCAATATCTCTAGGATATAGAAAAGCAGTGCTAAGAAGGAAGTTTAGAGTATTAAATGCCTACATCAAAAAGATAGAAAGATCACAAATTAAAAACCTAAAGTTGTACCTCAAGGAACTGAAAAAAAACAAGCAAAAACAAAGCCAAAGCTAACAGAAGAAAACAAATAGCAAATATCAAAGTAGAACTAAATAAAATTGAAAAAAATACAAAGAATTAATAAAACAAAATGTTTCTGTTGATATCTTGTATTTCTGTGAACTTCTCTACAGTCATAAACTAGAAAAACTAGAGGAAATGGATAAATTTCTGTAAACCCGAAACCTCCCAAGATTGAACTAGAAAGAAATAGAAATTCTGAACAGACCAGTAATGAGTAATGAGATAGAATCAGTAATAAAAGAATACTTCCTGCCTCTTCAAAAATAGCACAGGACAAGAAGGATTCACAGCTGAATTCTATCAGATGTACAAAGAAGAACTAGTACCAGTTATGCAGAAATTATTCCAAAAGCTTGGAAAGGAGGGAAATCTCCCTAATCCGTTCTACAAATCCATTATCACCTTGATGCCAAAGCCAGGCAAAGAAAGAATTATAACCTAATATGCCTGATGAACACAGATGCCAAAATCCTCAAAGTACAAACAAACTGAATCCAATAGCACATCAAAAGTATAATACATTAAATCAAGTGGGTTTTATTCTAGGGACACAAAGATGGTTCAATATACACAAATCAATAAATGCAATTCACCAAATAGAATTTAAGCCCAAAAAAACACCATATGATGATGTCAAAAGACACAGAGCATATGATAAATGTCATCATTTCTTCATGATAAAAACCCTCACAAAACAAATAAAAATAATAAAAAATAATAAATAAAGACAAATAAAATAAAGGCAAATAAAAAATAATAAAAGCCATATATGACAGACTCATAGCCAACATCATACTGAGCAGGAAAAGTTAAAATTCCCCTATTAGCTGGAACAAGAAAAAGTTGCCACTTTCACTCCTATTCAATGTAGTACTCAAACTCTTGACCTTAAAGAAATCAGGCAAGAGAAAAAAACTAAGGCATAAAACTGGAAAATATGAAGTCAAATTATCACTGGTTGTTTATGATATAATCTTACATCTAGAAAACCCTAAAGACTCCTTCAAATGACTCCAAATTTGGTAAGTGAATTCAGCAAAGTTTCAGGATAAAAAAAAAACCAACATAAAAATTAGCTGGGTGTGGTGGTGGGCGCCTGTAGTCCCAGCTACTCAGGAAGCTGAGGCAGGAGAAAGGTGTGAACATGGGAGGTGGAGCTTGCAGTGAGCAGAGATCGCACCACTGCATTCCAGCCTGGGTGACAGAGACTCCATCTCAAAAAAAAAAAAAAAAAAAAAAAAAAAAAATTAGCATTTTCATAAGCCAATAACAAGCTAAGAACCAAGTCAATACCTTAATCCCATTTACAATAGCTACAAATACCCCCAAATTCTAGGAATACATTAATCAAGGATGTGAAAGATCTCTTAAAGGAAAACTACAAAACACTGATGAAAGAAATCACTGATGACACAAACAAATGGAAAAACAACCCACACTTATTGATTAGAAGAATCAATATCATTAAAATGATGATATTGTCCAAAGCAATACTGAACCACACTATCCATATGCTTGGATAGCCATAAACAGAAGAATAAAGCTGGGCCCATATTTCTCACCATATACAAAAATTAACTCAAGATGGTGATATGGTTTAGCTGTGTCCTCACCCAAATCTCATCTTGAATTGTAACTCCCACAGTTTCTACATGTCATGGAAGGAGCCCAGTGGGAGGTGATTGAATTATGGAAGGTTTTTCCTGAGCTGTTCTCAGCAGAGTGAATGAGTCTCATGAGATCTAATGGTTTTTTAAAAATGGGAGTTTCCCTGCACAAGCTCTCTCTCTCTTGCCTGCCACCATCCATGTAAATTCTGACTTGCTCCTCCTTGCTTTCCACCATGTTGTGAGGCCTCCCCAGTCATATGGAACCGTAAGTCCACTAAACCTCTTTCTTTTGTAAATTGCCCAGTCTCAGGTATGTTTTATCAGCAGTGTGAAAACAGACTAACAGAATATTGGTACCATTAGAGTAGAGTGTTGCTGAAAACATACCCAAAATGTGGAACCAACTTTGGAAATGGGTAACAGGCAGAGGCTGGAACAGTTTGGAGGGCTCAGAAGAAGTGAGAAAATGTGAGAAAGTTTGGAACTTCCTGGAGACATGTTGAATGGCTTTGACAAAATGTCCATAATGATATGAACAATAAAGTCCAGGCTGAGGTGGTCTCAGATGGAGATGAGGAATATTTTGGGAACTGAAGCAAAGGTAACTCTTGTTATATTTTAGCAAAGAGACTGGCAGCATTTTGCCCGTCCTAGAGATTCTTGGAACTTTGAATTTGAGAGACACGATTTATGGTATTTGACAGAAAAAATTTCTAAGAAGAAAAGCATTCCAGAGGTGACTTGGGTGCTGTTAAAGGCATTAAGTTTTGTAAGGGAAGCACAGAGTAAGAGTTCAGAAAATTTGCAGTCTGACGATGTGATGGAAAAGAAAATCCCATTTTCTGAGGAGAAATTCAAGCCAGCTTTAGAAATGTGCATAAGTAATGAGGAGCTGAATGTTAATCCCCAAGACAATGGGGAAAATGTCTCTAGGGCCTGTCAGAGGTCTTCATGGAAGACCCTCCTATCACAGTCCCAGAGCCTAGAAGGCAAATATGGTTTCATGTGCTAGGCCAGAGTCCCCTTGCTGTATGTAGCCTAGGGACTTGGTACCCTGTGTCCCAACTGCTCTAGCAATGAGTAAAAGGAGCCAAGGTACAACGCAGGTCATGGCTTCAAAGGGTGCAAGTCCCAAGCCTTGGCAGCTTCCATGTGGTGTTGAGCCTGCAGGTACACAGAAGTCAAGAACTGAGGCATGGAAACCTCTGTCTAGATTTCAGAGGATGTATGGATGTATGGAAATGCCAGGCAGTTTGCTGCTGGGGCGGGGGGGCTCTAATGGAGAACCTCTGCTAGGGCAGTGTGGAAGGGAAATGTGAGGTTGGAGCCCCACATAGAGTTCCTACTGTGTGGGGACCACCTTGTGGAGCTGTGAGAAGAGGGCCACCATCCTCTAGACCCCAGTATGGTAGATCCACCAATAGTTTGCATCATGTGCCTGGAAAAGTTGCAGACACTCAACACCAGCCCATAAAAGCAGCCAGTAGGGAGGCTGTACCCTGCAGAGCCACAGGGCTGGAGCTGCTCAAGACCATGGAAACCTACCTCTTGCATCAGTGACCTGGATGGAAGACATGGAGTCAAAAGAGATCATTTTAGACCTTTAAGATTTGACTGCCCTGCTGGAATTTGGACTTACATGGGGCCTGTTGTCCCTTTGTTTAGGCCAATTTCTCCCATTTGGAATGACTGTATTTACCCAATCAATGCCTGTACCCCAATTGTATCTAGGAAATAGCTAACTTGCTTTTGATTTTATAGGTTCATAGGCAGAAGGAACTTGCCTTGTCTCAGATGAGACTTTGGACTGTAGACTTTTGAGTTAATGCTGAAATGAGTTAAGACTTTGGGGAACTGTTGGAAAGGCATGATTGGTTTTTAAATGTGAGGACATGAGATTTGGGAGGGGCTGGGGCAGAATGATATGGTTTGGCTGTGTCCCTACCCAAACCTCATTTTGAATTGTAAACTCCCACAATTCTCATGCACCATGGGAGGAACTAGGTGGGAGGTGATTGAGCTATGGGGACTGGTCTTTCCAGTGCTGTTCTCATGATAGTGAATGCGTCTCCCAAGATCTGATGGTTTTAAAAATGGGAGTTTCCCTGCATAAGCTCTCTCTTGCCTGCTGCCATCTATGTAAGATGTGACTTGCTCCTCCTTGCTTTACATCATGATTGTGAGGCCTCTCCAGCCATGTGGAACTATAAGTCCATTAAACTTCTTTCTTTTGTATATCGCCCAGTTCCAGCTATGTATTTATCAGCAGTGTGAAAATTGAATAATACTATGGATTAAAGACTTAAGGTTAAGATCCGAAACTATAAAAATTCTAGAGGAAAACCTAGGACAAACTCTTCTGGACATTGGCCTTGACAAAAAAAAAAAAATTATGACTAAGATCCAAAAGGCAAATGCAACAAAAATAAAAATAGACAAATGGGACTTAATTAAACTAAAAAGCTTCTGCACAGCAGAAGTTATTATTAACAGAGTAAAGAGACAACCTACAGAATGGGAGAAAATATTTGCAAAGTAGGCATCAAACAATGGACTAATACCCAGAATCTGCAAGGAACTGAAACAATCCAACAAGGAAAAACAACTAAACGCATTAAAAAGTGGGCAAAGGACATGACCAGACTCATTCACATTTCATTTTTTAGACTTTATTATATATGAAGCTATCTTAAGACTTCAGATAATGCTAAATAAATGCCATGTACAAATGGTACCTTTGGATGGAAACAAATATATCCTAATCATTATTAACTGAGTCCTGGTTAATTTGGCATAAATGCTATGAAATAGAGATTAGTTTTAATCTCTGGGGGGAAAATGACATTTAAAGGAGATTAGGCTGAAATGCTTTAAGCATTTTACAGAACTAATAATTTACTCATCAATTAATGAAACAATCAAAATATATATTAGTCAAAAATACTAATTTAGAAATATATTACAGGCCTTGAATGCCAAAATAAAATCTTGCCTTTCTGAAGTTATGCTTTCCCCATTTATTTTTATAAACGTTTAGATGTACTGCCCTACTTTTGCTACATATGAGGAAATGTGCCAAGGAAAAAATATGCTCAAGAATGATTGTAAGGCCATAAGTTTTCAAGTTGTCAAGAATTTAAGTTATTCTAAAAAGTGTAGGACTGTTCATGAATAGGACAAAATGGAAACTATTACTAATATCCAAGAAAAATTTTCTTCATAAATTTTGAGGCAATTCCATCAAAAACTGAGATGAATGATATAAATAAGAAAACCACTGAGTGAAAATAAAACCCTAAACTATGGTGGAAACTATGCAAGCACTGAGTGTACTCTACAGTTGTTTACAATGTACAAAAGCAGCGTGTCATCAAAATAAGTTGTGTACATCTCACCAGGTTTCTCCTGGATTTCTATTAGTCAGCCAAAGAAAATGCAAAATATTTTTTCAAAGCAGATTATTGATATGAAAGAATTACTTCAACAAGATAACAGTAGAAATGGAATGAGAAAGAGGTGGTGACGGAAATAATTGAAAGTAATAATGAAGCAGGAAGAAAGGCATAAACTCAAATTCAATTTTTTTAAATTTGTAAACCTGTGGTCGTTAAAACTGGCCTAAAAGTATTCATTTTGTTTCTTAACTTGTAAACAAAGGAAGCTGTCTAATTTTTAGTCTGTAAGTCAGCAATCCCCAGCCTTTTTGGCACAGGGACCAATTTCGTGGAAGATAATTTTCTGTGGAAGGGATGGGGGAGGTTTTTGAGATGACACTCTTCCACCTCAGATCATCACGTATTTGATACTTATAAGGAACGCACAACCTAGATCACGGTAGGGTTTGTGCTCCTATAAGAATCTAATGCCTCACTGACCTGACAGGAGGCAGAGCTCAGGCGGTAATGCTTGCTGGCCTGCCACTCACTTCCTGCTTTGCAGCCTGGTTCCTAACAGGCCATGAACTGGTACATGGCCTGTGGGAAGACTTGCTCTAAATAACTGCACCTTCAGAATTCCAAACATTTCTTCAATTTATGGAAGCATAGAACAAGAGAATGCCTACTTGCATCCTAAAGTGGGAGGGAGACCATTGATGGCACTGGATAAATTCATTCTTGGAAAGCAAGTCAGGTGTCAACGGCTACACTTCATTTGGAGAGGGGAAGGAAAAAAGTATCCATCTTTTCAGAATGCCCCTTCAGCTCTGTACCTGCAGTGCAAAGGTAAAAAAGAGATGGCAACGACACAAACACTATCAGGCCACTGATTGCCTGAGGGAGAAATGTCCATCCAGGAAACTAGATGGCTATAGCATTAAGATAAGAAATACTCAAATCCTTGCATACACTAAGTTCTTTCTGTAGCTGAATAAATAAAAATATAATTGAAATTCATGTAAAGGGTAGTCAGCCTCCGAAAAAGGAGGACGCCTGACCAATTGATGTTTGCTTCATTCATTGGTGGAGGGTATACCATACTACTGGCCCTGTAACAGAAAGATGAATTGGATACAATCCCTGCCCCCTGGGGACTCTAGTCTGCTCTGGTAGACAGGCAGGCCCCGAGCATGTTTTTGCCAATGAAGAATTAAAATCTCTCAGTATACTCCACTTCTTTCTCCTTCTATTTCGTCTCTGAAGGCAGAATCTTCATTCCCCAGGTATATAAATTCTATTTCTTGTGTCTAAGGAAGAGTGATCTCATGATTGCATTAAATAAAAATAGTAGTCTTTACTAGCTTGCTACTGGGTAACAGAGACAAATCTTCTCGTTTTTATTGTTATTTTTGCTTTTGCACAAGATCTTATTGTACATACTTTTCAGAAAACATGATTTGAACTGCAGAACACTAACATTCCTGTAATGATGAGACTTGTTACATGGAAGCCCCCTGACACACTGCTAAATATTAGTCTATTCTTCTCTCTCCAGATAGAATGTCATTGGCAAATGAGAATCAATTGTACTTATAAAAACGGTAATTCAAAAAATTCAAAATGCCCCTGAGTAACTTCAAGTCTTCCCCAGGCAGGAAATTTCTATCTTTAACTTCTCATGTTTAAGTTATGCCTTTTTCCTTCTGACCATATGGATTTCAAATGGCAAATCACTCTCTGTAATTTATCATGTCTTTAAAAGCATAAAATGTAATCATATTTACTATGTCCCATGCAAATGCAATGATAATTAGTATCTCAATAGTGAATAACATTCAGAGATATCCCTGAATTCAGGTATATTTCTTTACTAGTTGAGTATTTCAATTTTAGAGAAGGGGTTTTCTGCCTTAATTTCAAATGCCTAGGTAGTTTTCTGTAATTTCTAGGTGAGATTTTTCAAAATTTACGTGCATAATATTAGGATTAGGGAACTGAAATTTAGGAAAGCTTGTATTTGTGAATTTGATGGTAACTGCATTTTAAAAAAGGGTTTCACTCTATAGAGTCAAAAGAATATGGCAAAATAAGTTTCTTTTTAACCACCTGATAAACGCCGAAATTATCAAGACAACCAGGGACCTGGTTCAAAAAATTCATTTAAAACATACTTCAGGTGACTTAAAAATACACTCTTTAAAATAATTTGTGGTGGGGATAATTTTGGTAAGAAAATCTTACATTGACTGTATGAGTTATTTTGAAAACAAAAGGACTATTATAAGTACAGATAGTTTCCAGGAAAAACCTTTTTCCTCATAGAGCTATCTTTATAAAGGTACCTTAATGATTGCTTTGTGAAGTTGATTGTTATTGTCATGTCCAAAAGGAGGTCTGACATTTTATCAATATCACAGCATTTTAAAGGAACATAGGAAAGCGCCGTGTGTCACTTCCAAAGATTTTTATTAAACAGAGAATTAAACTGACAATTTACACATCAACATAAGCTGATGCTCATAACACATCGGGTCTAGTCAAACTATTCTGAGCATTTATAAGCTATTGATTCATAGGTGTATACATATTTTCATAATTTACCATTTTAGAGACTATGCACTTTTCCTCCTAATGTTCTAAAATCTCGTGGCAGGATTTTTATTATATGCAAATTAGCAGCATTTGATTAGGTCCTGAGGCGGCTTCACCTGGGTGTTAAGAGGAATAGCAATGGGAAGTGAGGAAGAATATTTCATCACTGAAGTGTGTTTTCCCTGGGGGGACACCACCATTTGATTTTGACATTTATTTGTCCTGTGCTATAAAGGACAAAACTACAGTTACACTTTTTTTTAATACTGTGCAGTGGGCATCATGTCCGAAGAAATTAAATCAAAATAGTATGTTTGCATACAAAACAAGATCCAAAACCAAACTTATTAAACAAATCCCTGGTTAAAATCATAGTGCATTAAAAAATGCTATTTAACTAATGCTTAATGTTGAGTTTATATAAAAAGAATCCATGAGAAACCAAACTGAAGAAAGAAGATTACATCTATATAGCTTCATAGTGTTCTCTTGGCTCTCTATAACAAAATAGATATGAAAATACAGGTTCATTCAGTACTTAATTACCAAGTTCTTGTTTGCCTTACACCATTTTTAGAATCCTGAAACAAAGTTACTACCTGATAGATAATGATTGCTATAACAATGAATAAGTATGTGCCAAATTTATTTTCTTGTATTGTAAATTTTGCGATCTTTTTAAAATTTGAAATCTATACCACTTTATACTTTTCTGTCAAGAAATAACTGAGTTACTTTTAAAATTGAACTTGATCATATTTTAAAATTTGAAAATATATTTTATTTGTCCATTGATCAAAATATAACAACATTTGTAAGTGATTACTTTGAACAAGAAATACAAGGAAAAAGACTAAGAACAGTCAATGACAGCTACAGGTTTTCTTAAGCATGGAGTTAGCTTTTTTTCTCTAATTATCCTCATATACAGCAATTATAAACCGGTAAAGAACTAACACATTAAAGCTTTCTCAGAAATATTCTAAAATTTCTGTTTTTCCAAATCCATGATTCTCTGTAAAGCATCTCAACTGAAGAAAATAGTCACAAAACACCTTCCTGTTCTGATAATTAAATAAAACTAAAATTACCAGAACACCAAACATCCTAGAATTGATGCATTTCTGTGGATTTCAGGAAAAAGTACCTTTTTTTTCTGTTATGTCTTATATATCTGCATTATGTGTTTTTTTCTAAATATCATAAATTTAAATATAAGTAATAATTATATATCTGACACGTGAAATGTTGGCTATGATGTCAATAATGCCAAAGAGAAAACTGAAACAGTAGTATGTGCTAATAGCAAAAAGTGAAGTGAAATAGAATCTTCTCTAATTAAGGCAATCTTAAGTCATGAATGATGTAGCTATCATGAATTATTAAGGGTGGTCCCAGTAATTTAACTAAAAATAATCCTTTTACTATATTCCCAAAAGCCAAGTGTTCTAATAATTTAAAGATTTGAAATCTTTCCTTTACTTCGAAGGGAAGCAAAATTAAGTTATCTTTTAAAAGGCCAAATGTTGAACCATAAACTCCTTTTTATCCGTAAAAGTATCCCTTGTTTAGTTTTAACTGGAAATATTTATAACAAAATTGGAAATCATTCATGTGATTAAAGGAGCATTTTATATAACGAATTAAATAGTAAGCCAGACGAGTCTTTATTTTCTTCATTTTTTTTCCCCCTTCTGATAGAGTGAGCCAATTCATCATGTGTTTTCTAGAATGGCTCTGAAGAGGGGACTCCAAAGAAGGAAGAATTAAAGAATAATTGGTCCAGCTCTTTACACATCAAGTAATGGATGATTAAAGCTTTCTTAGATTAATTCACGTAGCTAAAATACAACTACCACACAACTACTGCTCTGAGATCAAGCCAGTTCTTTTTTCGTGTTCTTTTTGTTGTTCTTGCTTTTAGGACAACCTTGGTTCAACTTACTTACATCTAGATGATTTGTTCAATGGGTTTAGAAATTGATTTCTGTTAACAGGGCCAATGAATAAGTAGCCAGTGATAGAACAATACTAAAAGGATCGGGTGAGATAATTGAATGTGACTAAGCTTTATGAATAGGCAAGTGCAACACCAACATAATGTTTTTATTATAAATTTAAGAGATCTAAAAGATGTTGAAGAGAGGTTGAAAGTCAAGAGGGAACCAAATGCATGTCATACAAGCTATTTAATCTGCATAATTTGAACTTCATCTCCCTGTGAGGCTGTAAAGTTCTTGTGAGCTGAGAAACATCTCATACCCCGCACAGTGATTTAGCACCTGCATGGCCATGATAACCACCCCATGGTCCTGGGCCACTCGGAGCTCTTCAGAGCATCATGCTTACAAGACTTCTGAGATACATGTAAAGAAAAAAAGGAATCGTCATTAAAAGTTCTATTGATGTTATGACTAGAATTTTGGCCATAGCTTATCCTTTGGAAAACTGAGAAATGCTATAATGTAAGGAAGCACATGTTGGCAATATTTAACAAACTAGCATGGTAGGAAAAACGGAAGTGAATTTGGCTTCAATATGGTAAAGAAAACACTATTGTCGCCCCTGCCTTTTCTCACTTGGGCATTTTCCCTTTCATCGGATTTGCCACTGTTGACATGGGAGGCACTCACTAAATTCTGACAGAAGAAAATTGATCAAGCACACAAATGCCCTTTATTCCTGTCCAGGTGCTGTTTAATGTGTTTACTTAAGAGTCAGACAATTTCCTTAAGGAAATCATGCACATTCCATACTAATCCTGGTCCTAGCCCAAGTGAGGCCTAGCTGATGTGGCCCAGACTTGCAAAAGGAAAAGCCACCACAGCAGTGGC
Organism: Rhinopithecus bieti; assembly: GCF_001698545.2. Lineage (NCBI taxonomy): Eukaryota > Metazoa > Chordata > Mammalia > Primates > Cercopithecidae > Rhinopithecus > Rhinopithecus bieti. The sequence continues at coordinate 1,276,385 of NW_016828776.1, read as the reverse complement.
CCTGTGAAAACACAAAGTGGACGCCAGTCCCTGATAGACAGATACCACAACACCAACCACAGGAACTTCTAACCAAGTCCAAAGTAGGGGATATGTTTGTACCTATGTTCAATGTTATTTCTAACTACAGCTCTAGAATACCAAATATTCTACCTGCATATCCACCTAAAGGCTTGAGGAAAGAATCACAAGTATAGTTTGTTAGAAGTACATAACCCACTGACAGCCCAGTGAATTGTCTTTAGAAGCTTCAAATGATTTATCTTTTCTAAAAATTAAAAATCTATCTTCAAGAAAACCATTTGTGTGGAGACTTTACAAATAGTTTCTCACCTTCAGCCATTCCATTCACTAGTTCCAGTATGTCTCCAGGAAATAGTACCTATCAATTATAACAAAAATATTTTATCCAGGTAATTAAAACGTTTAGTAATGATATAATGTTTTCTTTTCAGATTAAAAAGTGAGCACAGGCTGGGTGCCGTGGGTCATGCCTGTAGTCTCAGCACTTTGGGAGGTCGAGGTAGGCAGACTGCTGGAGCTCAGGAGTTTGAGACCAGCCTGGACAACATGGCAAAATCCTGCTTCTACAAAAGGCACAAATAATTAGCTGGGTGTGCACACCTGTAGTCTCACTTACTTGGAGGCCGAGGTGGGAGAACTACTTGAGTCTGAGAAGTCAAGACTACAGTGAGCCATGATAGCACCACGGCACTCCAGCATGGGCAACAGAGCAAGACCCTGTCTCAACACAAACAGAAACAAGCAAACAAAAAACCGAGGATAGAAATGTAAAGGGTCTTTTTGTCCATATTTTCCTTGAGTTACATTTTATAATACAAGTAGGTACAGAAAAATGAAGAGAGTTGGTTAATCAAGTTTAAAACATTAAACACAAATAGCTCTTCCCTCTTAAAGTATTTATTAATAAAAACAGACCAAAGATACCAATTATTGGTTAGCTCTGAAAGGTGGTGTGATTAATAGTTTGAAAGAATGTTAGGTATAGCTAATGGCATTTGTAAAATAAAAAAGAAAAATTTGAGACAAGTTTATCAATTATTTGTTGAGTTTCAGTAATATGATAGACATTGCGAAGCATTTAAATGTGGTTCCTCACCTCATTTTTTTTAAAGTACTCTAGTTTTTTGTTAACAGATCTGGCTAGTTCCTGCAGCTTTGAAAAAGAATTTAAAGCCCATAAATTTCGCAAATCCTAAGCAAGAAGCATATATTAGTTCTTCAAAGCATATTGATTATTTTAAAAAACACGGATTTTAGCTTTCATGTGATAAAACTTTTAGTGATTTTCTTACCATGTCTTGTAAAGGCTTAAGTTCCTCATTTACATATTTGATGTCTCTCAGGAGACAGACAAGCTTCAAGTTAATTATCTATGTAGCTGTAAGAACTCTTGTTTCCTGGTTAAGAACTCTTCAAAAGAAAACTAATAGTTATTAAATGTTACACTGAGTCACCAAAAGTAATCAGGATACACAATGAGAGGCACTAAACAGACACTTAAATTTAATAAAACCTCAACTTTTAGAAGATAAATGAAAAAAATCAATTAAATCTCTTACAGTAATTTTCAGGGAAAACAGCCAGCAGAAACTAAACAGCTAAAATCTCTGCTCTAGAAAGTGATTAGGCACTGCTGGAGGCTTAAAGAAATTATTGTAAATTTCTGGAAATAGACCCAGTGAACTCAGATCTGTAATAGAGTTGTAACTAAAGAAATGCCAGTTAAAAAAATAAAAAAGTCTGGCATCTTTTCCACTGAATGTGTGCCACCACGCAGAGGTGTATGTATGTGTGTGCATGTGTGTGTGTGTGCACATATATAATACATCATATATAAAATACATATACAAAGTATGTGCTGTTTATAGACAAACATATGCTTTATTTTACATGATGACAAGAAAATGTATGTGGGGTTAAATCATAATCATTGAATCTGAAAGTCTATTAAAGATCAGTTTCATGGAATAAGAAAAAGAAAGAAGGGCAACCATAAGACAGACTTGAGTTGGGAAATTGAAACCACAGCTATCAGGTGAGTTAATTAATCTGGGTATCGTTCAGTAAATGAAAGTGTGCCATCTATTTCACAAGGGCCCATTGTGTCTTGCATGTGAAATAAATTTACCCTGTTTGATTAAGGATTACTGATTGCCTCCAATTTATTATATGTATCCTATAATTAAGTCACAATGAATTCGAATGAAATGGGGATGGTCTCCTCCACAAAGAAGACAACAAGCTCATTCTAGGAAGACCTTGGGGGTCATTCAAGAAGCAATTAAATGTTCTCTAGGGTACATTAAAAGGAAAAGAGCTCGATGGGCTGAATGGTCTCTCCTTATATTCATCCTTCTCAATATTCTGCTCCTATGGAGACAAATGAAACCATGTCATAAAATAATATAAGGCACTATCAGCAAGGAAAACAATGCTGTCTGCTCTTATATACTAAGGAGAATGTTGTTGAGAAAATAATCTATACTACACAGAGGATGAAGAGGAGCATGAGCTAAAGTGATAAGCTATGTCAGAATCTGTTCAGAGATGGAAGGGTCTAAACAAATCAGTGGGCTCTGAACGGGTGCACATGATCCTTGAGAATTATACATTTTTTTCTGTTTACCAGTAGCAAATACCTAGAATAAATGCTTTTTAGCAAGTGAAATAGAAAAAACAAGATCAGTAACTGTTGTGCCTACAAATACATTTCTCTATAGTTTTAGAAACACTCTTATAAGTAGGCACCATAAAAGCAAAATTACACTGAGAGCTATTGAAAATGCCAAAGAAAACTAATATGATGGCAATATAGCAGAGAAAGACTGAACTCAAGTCCACTGAAACCAAAGGTAGGGGAATCCTTAAGCACTAGGGTGAGCTACAGGAAACTACTGGAAGATTTTAAAGGGGAAATTTGTGAATCTGATTAGACATCTGTATCTGCTAATCAGCATTATGGAAGTTAGGCTTCTACCTTCCCACAGAGACTGAGAGATAGAGACCTTATCTTTCTTGATAATTATATATTTTTAGAAGATTTATATTTCAAAGGGGCAGAGAAAGAATTTACAATTGCAAGTTTTTTCAAAGTAAATACTTTAAGAGGAGGGAAGTCAGGTGCCATAGTCAGGAAGAAACCTATTTAAAGATTAGTCAGGTTTTAGAGTGTGGGTCCACTACTCTGAGATCAGTCTGGCCTCACATAGAAATGGAAACATCACCACTTTAATCATTCCCTTAATAAATGCACCTCTTTGAAAAATGCAGGTCCTAAAATATGCCAGTCTGCAAGTAGTTATGAAAATATTCATCACTGAAGTAACTAAAATATAATTAGATCAGGTTTTACATTAAAACAGTTAATTTTGTTTATATACAAATCAAATAATAAAATCTTATCACCTAGTATATGACCCAAAAAT
>NW_016828776.1:1245814-1272580 GCF_001698545.2 Rhinopithecus bieti | reverse complement strand
TAATAATCCCAGAATGAGCACATTTGTATGTTGAAGCCACATTTTATAATGGAAAATAAATTTTAAAATAATCGGAAGAACACAGCCCAAAAGTCATTTTTTCCATAAGCTTAGGAACATGATTTACCTTTGCTGAGATTTATTTTCCTCGTCTTTAAAGAAGAAAACCTGCTCTGCTTACATCACTGGAGATGAGAGAATGATGGAAAAACATTTAAAACGTGTAGTCAAAGGTGACACAAGAGAGAAAAGCAGAGGTCAGGTCAGAATGGATCTAAAAGCTCTATTTAGGAATTTGTTCCAGAAATCTAAAAGCAATAAGAAGGCATTGAAGAATTTTTAAGCAAGAAAGTGGCATTACATGATGGCCATATGAGGAAAAAATACTGTAACGGCAGTGTGGAGAATGTGTTAGTATAGCACAATACCAGAGACTATAAAACATGTAGTCCTGGGGGCAGATCCAGGGGTGGTAGCTACAGAGGCTTAGAAAATTTGGAGGCTCTCCACAAAATAAAAAATATATAAAGTTCTAAGACCAGATCATTTTAAAAGGCCTTTGGAAATACAGAACCCTAAAGCTAAAGCTTTATTGGCATAGCAATAAATTAGCCTCTGAAAAGGCTGTTAAATACCAGTGAGGACCTGATCATGGTAAACTGATCCAGAATAGTAAAAGTGGGGATGGAGAGGCTGGACAGATTCAAGAGACGGTAAGGGGGTAGAATCACTAGGACATGATGCTACATTATGTCAAGGTAGAGAAGGAGGGTTTCTGGCTGAGTGGATTCAAACACCTGGGTGACAGCATCAGCCTCAGGAAAGAGGGAGCACCAATTCTTCAATAACAGGGAAGATGGAAAGCTTGAGTGGAGATAGATGGGCATGAATTCTGTTGGCAAGTTGAAGGTTCCCACATCCGATGGTGAATCTGTTATGAAGAGAATTGCAGTATAAGAGGACACTATTTCAGGGAAGAGGGACAAGGCGGAAATGTCAGTACTGCACAGAAGGCAAAGAGGATGAGCACATAGAAACATCTCATTTCTGAAGGAACCACTACATCTTTGTAAAAGAGCAGATTCATGGAGTGAAAGGGAGAGAGTGTGGATGGGAAAGTGAATGAAGTATGCAGCGAGTTCAGCCGACTCTTTGGAGACTTCTGCTGGTGAGGGAAAGGAGGATGATGGAACCATAGTTGGAGAGGAGCATGGGGTTGAGGAGGGCATTTAAAGAGCTGATGATGACTAGGTGAAGAGGTTGAAGATACATGCAAGATTAATCATCTTAACAGCAGCACCACATAAAAGGATGGGACTCAAAGCACAATGGGTAGGGTAATCCTTAAGTAGAAGGTGACTTTTCTGATAGAAGAAAAATAAGAAATTATAGTTGTTCATGCAGTTAAGTCCGTAGGGAAGGGAAAATTAGAGCATTCATTTGTTTTTGACTTTTGTCTGAGTCTAGAGTCAAAGTCATCTGCTGAAAATGAGACTACGGAGTAGAAGGGATGGAGGCAGAAGTCAGAGGCTCATGGAGAAAATCTGAAATAAGCACCAGGGGAAATGGAGGAAAAACTAAAGAAAGGCACCAGAAGAAACAGCAGGCAACACTGATGACCAGATGAAGTTAAAAACCAAGAATTTGTGGTGGCAACAATCCATGCAGTTATATATCTGTATGTGTGTCTTTCCAACAGTTCATCAAGTGATGTGTTGCTATGAAGAAAGCATATAACTGGACTGATCCAGGGTTGAAATTTTACCAGGTGGATAAGACAGAAAGACAATGCTCAAGAGTTCTGAAGATATAGACACAGGATGGTTACAATAATGGACCATCCCATTCAATCAAGAATAAGGAAGAAATGAAAAGTAGATGTAGACTGATATATGGGAAATAAGTAGAAGAGTAAAAAGACAAGATATCCGTAAGAAAGTGAAGGTGAAGAAGAGAGTTAGGGCTGGGCACCATGGCTCAGACTTCTATCCCAGCACTTTGGGAGGTTGAGGTAGATGGATTACTTGAGGCCAGATGTTCAAAACCTGGGCAACACAGCAAGACCTCATCTCTCAAAAACAAACAACAACAACAAAGAAAACAGCCAGGGAAAAACATGCAATGCATGCCTGTAGTCCTAACAACTATGGCGGCTGAGGTAAGAGGGTTGCTTGAGCTCAGAATTTAAAGGCTGCAGTGAGCTATGACTGTGCTACTGCACTCCAGCCTGGACAACAGAGTGAGACTCAGTCTCTAAAAGAGAGAGAGAGAGAGAAAAAAAAAAAAAGAAACAGAAAAGAGTGGGTGATTTAATGAAAAGTTAGAAAGACAGAAAGTTGTTACCATAGTAGGGAGTAGGGAGGGTTTCAACACATTAGTCAACAGGAGGAACCATTACAAGTATTCCAATGTCTGGAATGTGGTTACAGGGGCACCTGAAATAAACTGGCTGTAAAAGTAACTAGAAGGAAGACAAAGAGGAAACGTGCTAAAATACTGTATTTAAACATTGATGTGAAACTTTACATCATTCCAGATGATGGAAGGAGTTGGATTGGTAAGGAAAATAGTAACTCAGGTCTAAACAACTAAATGACTGGTAGTCTATAAATTGGTTGAAGCAAGCCAGGCACGTTGATGGCTCACACCTGTTATCCCAGCACTTTGGGAGGCTGAGGCGAGTGGATCACCCAAGGTCAGGAGCTTGAGACCAGCCAGGTCAACACTGTGAAAATCTGTCTCCACTACAAATACAAAAATTAGCCGGACATAGTGGCAGGTGCCTGTAATCCCAGCTACACTGGAGGCAGAGGCAGGAGAATCCCTTGAACCAATAAAGCAGAGGTTTTAGTGAGGTGAGATGACGCCATTGCACTCCAGCCTGGACGACAAGAGTGAAACTCCATCTCAATAAATAAATAAATAAATAAATAAATAAATAAATAAGTAGGTTGAAGCAACTAAAGAGCTTTAAAGGACTGAGGATTTTGATTTTTGTGGTGGCGGTGGGGGATGATCTGGATGGGACACTGGGAAGTGAGAAGGATGCTTACCCCACCCTAAGGCATTTATGGTGTGAGAATGTGTAATCTCACTCACATGGGCAGCCCTGAAACCTCTAACTTTAGGGACTGCCAGGTCTCTAGGATTATTAAGAAGGAAAGGAAACATTCCACAAAGGGTTTAGGGATACAGGAGTAACAGGATTCAGTTGGCCAAGTGAAATGTCTCAGGAGAGAAGTACAGTGGAAACAGGAGCCAGACGAGGTGGAGCAAGGGGCAGTATGGGAAAGAGGGTACCAGGGACAGAGTGAAAGGATTTGAATATCCAGTGATGGCAGGAATAACGGGTTTATTTGTTTCCTAAAATGTTCTGATGAAGTAGCCATGGATAGCCAGACAGCGGGCCAATCCCAAACGTATTCAGATCATTTCCAGTAGAAAGGAAAGCAGATAGCAAGAAGAAAAATAAATCGGGTTTCTGGAAAAAAGATGACAGGGAATCAAACCGATTTTATGAGTTCACCGTTTGGTTTAGGAGGATCCCTGGTTGTCATGTAGCCTTTGTTAATTCTTTTTGAGGCTCAAATATAAACAAAAGAACTGTCTGTGATTTGTGTTTTTTTGTTGTTTTTTTGAGACGGAGTTTCACTCTTTTTGCCCAGGCTGGAGTACAATGGCACGATCTCAGCTCACTGCAACCTCCACCTCCCGGGTTCAAGTGATTCTCCTGCCTCAGCCTCCTGAGTAGCTGGGATTACAGGCATCCACCACCATGGCTGGCTAATTTTTGTCTTTTTAGTAGAGATGGGGCTTCACTATGTTGGCCAGGCTGGTCTTGAACTGCTGACCTCAGGTGATCCACCTGCCTCAACCTCCCAAAGTGCTGGGATTACAGGTATGAGCCAGTGTGCCCGGCTTGTATATACTTTTTAAGTCGGGCTTTTCATAGGTTACATCTAAAATCGGTGTCAAGAAATATCCACTCACTGGATCTTGTCACGCAAGCTGTTGTCACCAACCACAGCATCTCACTGTCCTCAACCTCTTACACGAACTCATTCATTCCAATCACCATGGTCTGTTCCCTAGCTTCAGAACACATCCTCTCTTTCTTTATTCCTGATCTAGAATATTCGTTATTGTCTCTCTGCCTTTCCAAACTCTACCTTCTTTCAGGATCAGGCTCTAGTACCCAGTCATCCATAAGCCCTTCCCTGAAGAGCAGCCCTCAGAGCATTTTTTTTAAGTCCTATATATGTAAATGATTTACACAGATAAACGTAGTGATCTACACAGATGCTCCCTTGCCTTGTTGTTTTACCTTCAATATACGTCTCCTACCTTTCCAAACAGACTGTAAACCCCTCAAGGGCAGGAGGCGTATCCTATGCCCGTTCCCATCCTTGGTTCACATCTTGGTGCTCTCCCATAGCAGGGCTGCAATAGAATGGCCATGTTGCAAGAGAATGGGGGCCTGTGCATTGGGTTAGAAAACTGCCTTAACAAAAGAGTGCCTCTCAGGAGGAACTTTAGGTTTCATAACAAGCTAGTGCACTATTTAGGAGCAGAATGGCCTTTTTATATCCATTAAATTATACAAGTTAGTTAGAGGGCCAGCCCTGGTGGGAGGAGGATTATCATAAAATGTATATTTAAAAATAAGAATAGTTATATTTTGAAAATTTAATGTTGAGTCTTGCTAACAGTAACCTTATGAGAAAATATCCAAGTAATTATTGGGCAATTCTTTTCAGTGATGCCATTAATATTTACTAAATTAATGAAATCTGAAGATTCAGTCCTAATAATGGCATGAAAGTTTCTTTTCATCCCAGGATGTTCTTTGAGCAGCTGCCTCATATCTGAGCACATATCCGTGCTTACAAAAGGAAAAAATAAAAGCGAAGATGAGTAAAGAGGCCACCTGCCTAAGCCAGCCTGGACGTGAGCACTCTGTGCTGAGCAGCTGCTGTAGAGCTTCTTCCTCACAGCTGGAAAATGACTGTAGATTAAGGGGGTGATCACACAGCTGGCTAGGGAGGTTGCTGTGTCAGTACCCTCTAGTCCTCTCCCTGGGCTCTGCTTACTTAGCTCTGGCTATATCAGGAATGGCAGGTGCATGAAAGAATCAAACTCCCCAGAAGACAATGGTCAAATCAACTGTGAAAGTTTTCCATGTGTGTATAAATTCTCAATACTTTCTTCAGGGCATAGGCTAATACCCCCAGTAATCACTCTTCCCAGACCACATTTTTAAGGTGAGACGTAGGATCAAAAAACAAAATATAATATAAAATTAAAATTAAAATCCAAGAAACTTAGTAATGAATTAATATCTAAAATTGGGAAATAGGTTGTTTCCTATGGGGCTGTATCCTCTGAGTTTTTTGACACAAATTTCAGGCAATAGAAAATAAATGGAGACTAATAGAACTCAATTTATAAATTAGGTTAATTTAAGAACTTAAAGAGACAACAAATGCGCAAAAAATAAAAATGTGGGGCAAAAAATATGCTCAGAGTTTCCATGAAGTCACAACTTTAACACTGCAACAACTCAAACATGTATAGTTATTATGTGAAAGGCACAGAAGGAAAGGGAGCTAGAATGGAATGGAAATGTTTAAAAATAAAATTGTTCACACAATATGGAATGCACTTAAAACTCCTGCTACATAAAGGGATTTCTATTATCCAAGAAAATACAAACATTTATCTCTCTGCTCTAAGGCTACCTGTTTGAATGCTCCAAATACCAACTTCTGCCTCCAGGCTACTGGCACAGAATCAGGTCAAGAGGTATGAGCACTTAAAATTTTTCCTTCCTGTTTAAAGTAAGTGCAGATTATTTTCAAAAAATCTCCCTCAGACTTCAGGTTTTTAAATCTAAACTTAGGTTAAACCTGAAAAACTGGTTTTCTCTCACTATATACTTTCTGCCCAAATGCTGGTTTACTACATCATGTCGGTGTTCAGACTTGAACTCGGAGGGATAGAATGTAACAGTCTCTAAAGTTCAGTAAAATAAGGTTTTCATGGGAAAATCAGTGGAGGAAATATAAAGCTAATAAAAGCAATTATGGGTAAAATTCTGTGTGACTTTGGAATGAAGAAGGACTTCTTAAGGCCCAAAAAGACCAGTAGGGCAAAGATTAAACGAAAATTTAGAATTTCTATTTGTCAAAACTACCACAGACTAATGGTTGACAGACCAGGAGGGTGGAAGAACTTTTCAAAACCAAGAGTTAATTAGAAATTAATATTAGCACCCTAAGAGGAATTCTTACAAGAAGTCAAGAAAAAGACTGGAAGCCTGATAGAAAAAAAAAAAAAAAAAATGAGCAAAAGACAGGAAGAAGAATTCAGTTTGGAATGCAAATAGCTGAACAAATATGAAGAATTGCTCAACTTGACTAATTACTAGAAAAATGTTCAAATTAAAATACCCCTTTATATCCGTCAGAGTCACAAAAATTAGCAGCTGAGTAATACCAAGAGTTAGCCAAAATGTAGAAATGAAACTAGCACAGTCATTCTGGAGAACAATCTGGCAGTATTTAGTAAAAATCAACTAAATACTGAGTGGTGCAACCGATGACCTAGTAATTCGTCTCCAGAGTATATCCAGAAAGAATCACTCACACGGTTGCCTAAAAACACATAAGTATGGCAAATGCATACCATAAAATATTATGCCTTGCTTAGAAGCAATGAACTAGAAATACAAATAAACATAGAAAGATCTTAAAAACATAGTTTAAGCAAAAGAAAAAAGAAAATAAAAGATCTAAAGTATCATGCCATTTATATGAGTTAAAATGCATAAACACAGAAAATACGGTGTATAAAAGAAAAAAGTGAAATCTATGGAAACAAATGAGTGGCTTTAAGAAAATTCCAGGACTTAAATACTGTAAATTTTAATTAAGGCTAAGCTCAAATTTAATCTTAAAGCACTATAGTTATTATTATATTTTCTCATATTCCCTGCTGTATTGTAAACATAGAGCGGTAAGCTGTATTAGTTCATAGAGCACATTCTTTCTTTACGGAGAGGTCACAGCTCTTCCAAGACCAGGATTTCTTGGGTCCCACCTTTCTCAATTCTGCTACAGGAAAGCAAAAGCTAGAGGCGATCTGAGTCAGGGACAGGGTTGAACAGAAACTTTTACCCCTACTTTCTGTGAAAATTTATCACTCTGAAAAGTTTTCAATAAAGTTAGTAAAATTTATTAAATACCCATCATAAATAAACCCCTGTAAAATAGGGGTTATGTCACTGTCAAAACTATCTTTGTTTTGACAAAAACAGAAATAGTGTTTGTCACTACAAAAGTTGTTCACATCTAATGTCCAAATATATAACAAAATTTTATTAAATTTATTAAATTTGTATTAAAATAAGCCAACAGTCTGTATTGTAAATAGAAATGCCATGGAGTAGAACGCTGAAATGCAATAAATAAAATTAAATACATAAAGACATAAAAGAGCCCACACAGAGAAAGCATTTAAGTGCAATATAGTCCAGTAATGCTTATAATGCTGACTGCAATGCAATAAACTTCCACAAATCAATCAACTACATAGAAATAGAGCTGCCTTTATGACTCTATCCCGTACTTTATACACATAAACTCCAAAGAAATATTTGAGCTTAAGAAAGAAGTTTGAAGCAATATCCAAATTCATTCATATAAAGTGAGGTAAAAGTTACTATACATTTGGAAAATAAGAAGTACAATAAAATTTAATAAGAAATTTCCCTTGAACATTGGTGCTTAAGGTAAATTAAATTAAATTTTAATTATAAGAGGAAGAGACAGTAGAAGATGTCATTATAGATTCAAGATATTTTAAGGGTTGATGTCATTGCTTCCCTATATTGTCTAATTTCACTACAAAAGTTAAACTTTAATTTTATTTAATGAAGACATATCATTAGCTCTATTCTTGTACTCACTTGACTTGACCGGGATCATATGGGATTCCCAACTAGCAAAAGGGAGAGAGAAGAAAAGAGAGATGAAATTTTTCTGTGGCAATAACTGAGAAAAATCCAAAGGAAAAAATGGAGAGATTGAAAATACTTAAGAAGTAGAGTATAGTGTTTTAGAAAGCAGGTCCCTAAGTTAAAGGGCCTACCCCATCCTGTCTCCCTTGCTTACTGATGATTAGAACTTTGGCAAATTATTTAGCCCCTAGTGCCTAGTCCTACAGTAGCTGTTTCTAGAAGATGAGAATGCAGGCTGGGAGATACCTTTCTTTTTTCTTTTAGATTGTAACTAGATTGTAACTAGTGTGGTTGAATCCAAATATCTCATCCCCTCACAAAGTGTTGATAATATATTGGTATTACATTTTCTGATTACATTTTCTGACTTTCTGTACTTCTTAAACATAGTGATCACAGGTCATTTTTACATCAATATACTATAAAATAAATTAATTTAAAATAAATATGAATAACCAAGAAAGAATAGGCAATCAGCAATTCAAAAGCAATTAGAACTTAATATTATAAAATATCTGGCAAGCATATACAATTGACTTGGAGGAGAGGTCTTCTAGAAACTAGATTGTAATTAAGGTGGTAATTTTGTTAGTCACAATTTTGGCATAGGAAAGGAAAAACATGATTGAGCAGTACTCAAAAACATGTACAGGACAGTGCTCTATACAAAGACTGTTGGCCAAGACAACAGGGGAGCTGAGTGCAGCCCAGATTTCACTGGCCAAAATGTACATATCCCTCAAAGGTGCTTCATTTTCTAATTCATTCAAAGGTATCACAGAGTGCAATATATGCAGTACAATATATAGTACAGAAGTCCCGTTTTCCACTTAAATTCCAGAAGATAGTTTCTAAATTCTCTTTTTCTTAAAGAGCTAGTAAACATTTAGCCAGAAAATATCCTCCCTTGCAAAAGAACAGGCATTAAATCTAAGGATGTAAATAGAATTTTTTTTCTACTGTGGTTACTGCTGAAAAATGACAAGTTTTCTTAGGCTCAAGGATGCCTCAGTCCATCAGATCTGTATCACTTTGGCCTCAGTTTCACTGTTGTCTTGAGGTCATTGAACTGTACCTTAGGCTCTTATTCTGTGAAAAAAGACAATAGCCACTTCCAAGCACTGGAAGATACCATTTTGACAATGGGCTAATTCCAAGTAATGGTACCCTCACCACCCCAGCTTCTGGGAGTTATTCCTAAAAGTTTTATTAGTAATAATTTTGTTTGACAGCTGATAAAATTTCTCAAATGAATTGATAACTTTCTTCGCTCAATAATTAAACTATGCTTTGGACCTTGGCTGAAAGAAAATTCTGAATCTGACCTCCTCTTGATCCAAATAATGACTCCAAGCTCAGGAGTCTTCCAAATCAACCTAAAATAAATACTAAAGTTTCATTCTTTCATATAAAGATGTAGAACTGTGTTCTACATCTTTTTTTTTATGTTATCATGTTTTGATATCTCTACAAATGTATAATATATGTAATTATTTTAAACAGAATATTTAACCAATCCAAATATCCCATTCTCTCACAGAGTGTTAGATAATACACTGGTTTTATGTTTTCTGATTTATCTCATTTCTTTGCATTAAAGCTTTTGGTTTTTAAGGACTTATTTTCCTTAGCTAATTCTTCAATATGGTCACAGTATGAAACACCCTACAGATGATCAAGCAATGCCTGACACAGTGGCTGAGAGCAGCAGATGCTGTGGAGCCAGAGAAACCTCTGTACTTAATAGTCTAGACTCATAATTGACTTAAATAAGCAAGTTAATTAAATTTTGTAAGCCTCAGTTTCCTTTTCTCTAAAATTGAAAACATAAACCCTGGGCCATCAAACAAATGCCTTGGAACAGGTCTTGGCACAGTCTGTAGCTGTTTTACCCCTAGAGACAAACACCCCATCTGGGCAACAGTGGCTACAAAGGATACTGGCAGAAGTGGGAACAGTGGTGAAACCAAAAATTATTTTTAATCCTCAATAATTTGAAGAATAAGTCATTCAGTAAATCGATTTTTAGCAAATTAGCTTTAGGCAAATTGGTCATTTGGCAAATTGGCTTTCAGCAAAAAGTTGTCAGCTAATTGACTTTCTGTGAATTATTTTACACAAATTGGTCTGTTTCCTCTCTAAAGTAATGTTTGAAATTAGTGGGCATTACTTCTCACAAAAGAAATAATCAGTGGTCTCAATATGTTGAGGTTTAATAAAAATAGTATATGTCAATAGCGACAGCTCTCTAGGGATATCACAGAAGAATCCAGAAGTATATCTGTTTCCTTTGATTATCAGTAACAAATTTTGAGGGGAAGATTCCCTCCTACATTCCCAAATGCTTGCACCTGATGGAAAAGTATACCAGCTGTGGATCCCTTTTCCCCAGATTAAATGCATAAAAGTATACCACCTGGAGGTCCTTTTCTCCCAGATTAAATGCATAAAACTACAACACCTGAAGATTCCTTGCCCCAAAGTAGACTACGCTCCACAACACAGCTGAGCTGGATCACAGCATGATTATTCTCTGTATTTAGGCCACCTTCTAACTCAATCCTAACTCAGTTTTACCCTATTGTGATACTTTCTATAGCAATTATTAAGATGGTCAAAATAAATGATTTCCTCAATTTCTCCCTGATAGAAATAGCCAGTCTATGTCCATTTTTATTCATTTGTTTTGCTCCTATTCTGTTGCCAAGCTAGCTATTTTAAGCAATTAATCAATTTCTGAAGTTAAAGTACTTGGGGCAAAGACGAAAGGGAATCAATCTTCAGGGGAACAAATATTTAGTTTCTATTGTAGTGCATTTTGGTTTTGCTTTCTGAAAAGCTATTAAAGAATTTCTCTCTTTTTTGTCAGCCAACAAAAATTCCTCAACCTGTCTCTTCTTTTTCTGGTCCAGACCTTCTCCTATGTATTTGGAACTAACCCTCAGCAGTGATTGTTCCAAGACGTAGGCCATGACAAGCAAAACTGACAGTACTGTCCCAGAATAAGTAAATGAAAACTGAGACAAATAAACTCCTTTTTACCAGGAGAGCTGAGAGAGGCTATATAGAGAGTGCAACCAAGCAGAGAGCTGCAGAGATGGGAGATGAACGGAACACGGTTAGATCGGGTAGTACTGGATTCCTGGTTCCAGTTCTTATTGAATATTTGTCTTTGTATTAGTCTGTTTTCCTGTTGTTATAAGGAAATACCCGAGAACGCGCAATTTATAAAGGAAAGAGGTTTAATTGACTCACAGTTCAGCATGACTGGAGAGGCCTCAGGAAACTCAGAATCACGGCAGAAGGGGAAGGACAATGGGAAGGGGAAACAAGGCACCCTCTTCACAAAGCAGCAGGAAAAAGGAGTGTCGAGTGAAGGGGGCAGAGCCCCTTACAAAACCACCAGATCTCGCGAGAACTCACTCATTATCACAGGAACAGCACGGGGGAAACCGCCCCCATGACTCAATTACCTCCACCTGCCCTGTCCCTTGACATGTGGGAATTACGGGGATTACAATTCAAGATGAGATTTGGGTGGGGACACAAAGCCTAACCATATCAGTCTTTGAAAGAACAACTATCTTAGTATCTTTCCTGGCTACATAAAGCAATTCCTTCTTCCTTAATCTGGTTAAGTTGGGTGTCTATAAACTGCAGTTAAAAGATGAATTAATACTATCTTTATCTAAGAAAACAGAGCTTACCCTGAACCCCCTCCGAAGCTGGTAAAAACCTGATCACAGAAAAATCCCCATCTCTCATGGGGCATAATACAGGAAGCACGTTCATCAGAGCCTCAGAAAAGGAGAAAGTTGGTGCAACATGTCAAGTCCCATGGCTTGGAAGGGACCAAAGATGTCTATGTTTCATAGCTATACAAACATTTGTCAAGATTTTTAGTGGATCTGTCTTGAAGGCTAGCAAAAAACCAATTTTCTCTCCTCACTATGACAAAATCCCTCCTTTTTCTGCCAGCAGATAGCAAGAACTATGGGTATCTCACTGTGATATAGAAATAAAAGGATTTCCCACAAGGGTCAAAAATACAAAACTCTTCTACGTATGTGCACAATGTGTATGCTTATGGAGGTTTGGGATGAGGTTATTAAATGGTTCTCCTGTGGAGGCTGCAAGTCATGAGCCTGTTTCTATGGAAGGTGAGTTCTCCCCTGAGGGGTCCTCTGTCAATCAATCACCAAGAAAAAAGTCTTTAGACAAGAAATGTGAAAGCAAAAAGAGGCAACTTTGTTTCTGCCTCTAGATTGTTCTGTTGACTTGGAGAGTTCTAGATGTTTGTAAAGGTGTTTCCACGAAGCAGTGGTCAAATATGTCTTCTGTCGTTTAAGGACAGGCATATAGGGAGCTACAAAAGAGCTGTGGTATCCTTGTTGGAAAATACAAGCTGAAATTATGTTCTTCCCCAGAAGCCAAATAGTCTAGTTTATGCTATTTAAAAAAAATTATGTCCACTTTGTTATCCTTTAATAAAATTCTGTCTGACTGCCTGATTTCAACTGCACTGCAGGTTGTAAAGGTAAAGATTACATGTTCACAGCTGGATCAGAGTGGAATACCCAGAACAATACTACACCCTCTTCTCAGGACAAAATTAGGATAAGGGTTAGAGTTAGGAATATAGTAGGGGTAAATATGGAAAAAATTCCCCAAAAGAAGACCATAAAATCCACCCTCTGCTATTGAATAACTGGTTCTACTTCTTTATACCAACCTTGAGAAAACTTGGTTTTCTTTTATGTAAAAGAGAAAAATGGGCCGTTATTCTAAGTGAAGTAACTCAGGAATGGAAAACCAAATATTGTATGTTCTGACATGTAAGTGGGAGCAAAGCTACGAGGACGCAAAGGTGTAAGAATGATATAATGAATTTTGGGGAGTTGGGAGAAGGGGAGGGTAGTGAGGGATAAATGACTACATACTGGGTACAATGTACACTGCTCAGGTGACAGGTGCACCAAAATCTCAGACATCACCACTAAAAAACTTCTCCATGTAACCAAAAACCACTTGCAGCCCAAAAACATTGAAATAAAAAATTTAAAATCTGTTAATTCTTGAGACACAATACCCCAAGTTTGCAAAGTTTTTAAACAGAAGAGCACTATAATTTAACATATTTCCAGGTTCTTTGGATAGATACAGTGGCATAATTTAAGAAACAACTCCACTACTATTTGTTAGACTATAAAGAACTAAGAAAAATAGTGGCTGAAATTTTATTTAAAACATTGTAATTATTTTAAACCATTGTGAAATAACAAATAAAAGCCTTTTAATGAGTTCATTATATTTGGGGTATGTTAAATGGTATTTTCCACTTATATGATTAGAATGAAAAGTCAAGTTTCAATGCAGTTACTCCATTATTATAAATGAGAGCTAGAGTTGCCATTGGCTCTGGCTAAGCTTTCTTCAAAAAATAATCTTCTAATGCATCATAAATTACAGTAAATTCCTCTATAATTAATATTTGAGGATGAAAAATTGTATGCATTCATTAAATTCGAGTAAATTATGGTATATTATACATAAATTTCCCTTTCTGTTTTGTTTTGAAAGGGAAGAAAAAACAGCTGAAATCCTGCTACACTGGGTTTTTAACTCTTCCTGCTATGCAAACATGCACAGACATATTTAAAAAATATGAAATGAAAACAAAATAGGCATTTTCTGGTCTAATGAGCCATTTCCTTCAAAATAAATTCCCCAAATGGAAGTATTACGTGTCTCATGCTAGGCATAAAAATAATGCTTTATGTATTTTCACGGTCATTGCAATATCTCACTAATATACGGACTTTTGAGAGTCAAGCATAAAGCCAGAGCAAATGTTCTAACAACTGGATTCTTCACTTCTAATAGTAATAGCCCTTCAAACAAGCAACATGAATAAAAGCCAGGGGGAAAGAGAAATTTAGCAACAGTTGAGTCTCCCACTGCTGGAGAGTTTTCAGTGGGTTGGGTTTTATTTGTCACATAATGTCTCCAATTTAGTTACTTCAGTAAGTTAGACTTTCAGGTGGATTTTATTTAGGTTATCCACAAAATACCTTGCCCAAATGTCATCATGAAAGCAGCGAAAGATGGTATTGAATAAAGTGATACTGTTTACCTGATTGACTACCTGGCCCTACCAATCTCCCAGTGTTGTTGTAAGGATCAAATGAAGCAGCATATACTTAAAGAGTTAGTAAACATTTCAGAAATGCAGTCAAAACCGGGGCCAGTGAGATATCAGGATACTGTTGTTGGGGCTGAGTAGTCACTGGAAGGACACACAAGAACATCGGAGATGCTCATAACATTTTATTTCTTAATATTGATGCTGATTACACTGGTGTGTTTGGTTTGTAAAAATTCAGTGAGGTGTACACTAATGTGTGTATACTTTATGTCTGTTATTCTTCATGAAAAATTTTAATAACGTTATTACTAACATGAGATGATCTTGTCTTTCAGTTGTGTCAAACTTGAATGCCTACAGGGGCTAGTCAGGACAAGTGAATGAACATGCCTGGCTGGCCTGCTTTGAATGGATGAGCAAATGTCCTATCTAAAGGAGCACTATGGCTTAGCTCCATCCTTTGCGGTCGTGTGGGACTCATGTGCCCTGTGGTGCTAGACTTTCAAGAAAGGACTCAAATTCAGATTTTGCACTGTGAGTACCCAGGGACAAGGAGGCTGGCTGCTCTTGACCTCAGTGTTGTTAGCACTAAGAATCAACCTCCATGGTTTAAGTCATCAAGTGTGAAGTGGCAAAAAGGGAGAATCATAGGCAATACCCTAACACGGATCAGTTATGCAGCCAGTGAATCTCCTTGAAGCTATCTACACAACCACTAGGACAATTGTTCTGGCAATATTATGATAAATGGAAAACCATTGTTCCTGGGCTTATGTACTACCGCTGGACAAGAAGATATGACAAGTGACACTAGATGATTTCTCATCCTGCCCACAAAAAAGTACATGTTTAAGTTGCTTTTCTAATGAATCTCCTATCATTCAGAAATATTATACAAAGCAACATTGTACAAAGAAGTATTGTGAAGTAGGGCATCATTGTCCCAACAGTTCCTTTATTCTAATGGCACATAAATTTGGTGTTTGAGATGATAAGGATGTGATATTGACAAATAAGAAAGAGAGAAAGAGGAGGAAGGAAGGAAGGAAGGAAGGAAGGAAGGAAGGAAGGAATGAAGGGAAAGAAAGGAGGGAGGGAGAAAAGGAGGGAGGGAGGTGGGAAAAGCTGACCCTAATCAAGTGTATTCAGAGTGTGGTTATGGGAAAGGGAATTAGTGGAATGTCAGCTTCTCAAACAGGGAAACCTCAGGAGCATGCTTGAAGAAAGTAGTGTATCAGATATTGGCCCACCACTTGTGAAGATAAGGAGAAGATACAGTATTCTCTCCTTATCCTTGGGAGATACTTTCCAACTGCCCCCAATGGATGCCAGAAGCCCTGGATACTATCAAACCCTATATATAGTCTGTTTTTTTCCTATACACACATACCTATGACAAAGCTTATTTTACAAGTTAGTCACAGTAATAGGTTAACAACAACTAATAATAAAATAGAGCAATTGTAACAGTATACTGTAGTAAAAGTTATGTGAATACAGTCTCACTCTCAAAATATCTTAGTGTACTATGCTCACCTATTTTCAGACCCTTTTGATCACAGGTTACTGAAACTGCAGAAAGCAAAACCACAGATAATGGAGACTACTGAATTTTCTGTAGCTGTAGTCAGAGTTCCACCCTTTCCTGTTCTACGCCACCCAGGCTCTCTGCATGCTTTGCTCGAGATGATGGAACTTTCTGCACTCAGTGCCAATTTTTAGTTAGATTAGTTTTCCCTAAAATGATTTTGTAGCAAACAGTCACTTCCATGTTTTATTTGTTTAAGGTGTGAGAGTTTGAACTTTTCAGCTATTAAAACAATCCTTTGAAGATAAGCCCAAATTTTTGAAAAGGATCCTGTAAAGGCCAAATAAAATAAACCTACTTTGTTGATCTTAATTACTGTACTCTTTGAGAAGATGCAAACATTCCAGGCTCCCTTCTCAAGTTACGCAATTCTCCTTTTCCCTACTCTTAATATAATGGGGAATGGTTGAAGGGGACTGTAGAGAAGCCATCAAGTTACCTCCCTTCCCTACTTTAAAGACTAAAGTGGCCATCACTATATTTCACAAATATATACCTACTGTTGAACAAAAACATGTTGAATATTTATGTCAATAACAAATATTAATATTTATGGCATCTTCCAACTCAGAGCTACCACATCACCCTAACAAGATGTTTTATTTATGACAAATCTCTCATTTTGTTCTGTCTCACCTTTAACAAAAATTCTTAAAAATGAATGTATTTGTGCTTGCATGTTTATTTTAAACCACAAGTAATGTATGGTGAAGAGTTGAAAATAGAAGAAATTAGGTATATTGTCACAAATTTTGATGTATAGTCTTGTTTAGTTTAAGGAAGTAGCCAACGGGCACAGTTTTGCTATTTCCTGAAAAGAATTGACTCTGGTGGTTCTGCTCAGCAGCGTTTTTTTTTTTCCAGCTCAAAATAGAGGATTTCCTGAGGGAAGGGTGGATGAAAGTCTCTCCCATGCTGTAGAAACAGTAAAAGAAGGCTGTGTTGGCCACTAGAGCCTATGCAAATACCAAGTTGGTATGTGGCCATGAGAGAACCAAAGTAGTTAAACATGCGAAGGAGAAGTATCTACCATGCAATCCTGTTTGGGAAGAAAGCAGAAAAACATATTTTAATGTGAAAACAAATTCCACTAGAAAATAGTGATTCATGAGGGGATAGGCATTTGCAGAAAGTACAGTAAACCCTAGTAATAATAAGCAAATATTCAGTTACAGCTAAAGGAAGTCTATAAGCCTCTGAAACATGCAAAGCAACACAGACTGAATCTTTCCCAAGAGAAGAAGCAGTGAAGTTAGGAGAAACAATGACAGCACAGAACACTGGAGAAGATGACCAACCGCAAATAAAGGGAGATGGAATGTAAACTGAGACACACCCCAAGCAAAGTTAGTAAAACATTACGACCCCCCGCTAAGAAGATGCTGATTTTTTAAAAATCATTTTTGCATTCACAATGTACAATCTTCCCATTTCCAAAAGGATTTGGTGACATTATAATTCAACACATATTTATGAATTTTACTACAGTTATTTGTAATTTGTTTATATTTTAAGCTGAGCTAAAATCTGGTTGAAATTTTATACATATTGAGATAGTTGTTGACAATTCATTTCATCTTAACGTCTTATAAATTGTCTGTAGGTAATGTACCTACCTTGAGCAGATTCTGAGCTTTATTCTGTTTGAAACATGAACAGATGAAGATTTAATGCTCATGTGCCATAGATATCAGACAATGACAAACATTCTAGCTAAATGTCTTGACTCGGTCCATAGCAAGTTGTGTGACAATAGGTCACTATCTCTGAGACCTTGTTGCCTCATTGTTAAGATATAGATACCTTCATTGCTTGTCTCACACTTGTGTTTTAGAATCAGAAGATAAAATATACAACAAAACATAATACAAAATTTTTGTATTATTATATACAAAATATACAAATACAAATATACAAAAGTCATTAGTGTCCATTAATACAAATGTTGTGTAATTAGTACCCATTTTTCGAGGAGTCCCATCCTAAATGAATCCCTTGCTTTGTCGTTTATTGGGTATGTATTATTATTGTGAATTATTCTATGCTCTTTACAAGCATTATCATATTTCATTTCTTACAGTGATATTCTGAAATAGCTGTTTTTACGATACAGAGGAAAAACTAGACAGAAAAAAGTTAGATAGCTTAACTACAGTCAGTAGTTAATAGAAACAGGAAACAAACTCAGTCTGGCCTGATATCTGTTTCGGCTAACCACTAATATTTGCTGCTTACAATATTGTTAATGCTCTATGAGTGCTTATAACATATTATAGCTATTAATTTGCCCATCAGACCTTCTTGTAGCCAAATGAAGTTTGCAATAGATATGATTTTAGGTCAAATAACTTGAATCCTTGTTAACTTTCCATATCATATCAACAATCTAATCTATAAGCCATAACTGCTTTCCTAGCACTATTATTTTATTATATTCAACTTTGGAAAGGAAATATATTTAACTTTAATAACAGGACAGAAGTAAGACTTACTAAATGTCAGAAAGTAATGGAAGGTAAATAAGATGCTACTCCAATAGGAGCTAGCTTATTTCTCCATGCTCATAAGAGTGAGTGTTCAGTAAACAAGATGGCACCAGACACCAAGATAGAAAGATGAGCAAAAGAGGGCCCATGCCCTGAGAACATCACAGGCTAGCTGCATAAAGAGACATGTGAACAAACAATGGTAACACAGTGGGATGCTTACCATAACAGAACTAGGCAATGAGAACCCTCAAGGAAAAGCACATCCGTGCAGCCCAATGGGTGTGGGTGTGGTTAGCAAATGCTTTAAAAAGAATACAGCAGTTGAGCTGGGCTCTAAAAGAGATAAATATTGACAGAGAGAGATGAGAAGGATACATCAGGCAGAGGGAATTTCATGAACAATAGTACAGAAGCATAAAGGTAGACAACGTGTTTGAAAAATACCAGACAGTGGGAGAAAGTCTCTCGTGGGCGTCCCTTTTCTGCATGTCTCATGAGCTAAGGGAGTTTAGATAGGGCTCATGGAGGTGAAAGAAAGCTAATATGACACTGTGGGTGGGGCCATTTGGGCCAATTCAATGTTTTTTTAACATCTGAATGCACGGTAGAACTTGATATGTTATATGCTGGCACTTCTCCCTCCCAAAAGTGCCGGTGGAGATTCTTCTGATTAGGAAGAGCTACATGTAGAGAAGTGCTGGTATCTTTGGAGCCCCACAAATCACCTCATCCTTTTGTGCTTAAAGTTTCTGTGGCTAATGATTTAGCCAATGGGAGCCTCTGGCAAAGGATGGCAACCTTCACCTACATCACTTTCTTGACATGACTAGCAAGTACATCCTGTTGAAAACCATATAATGCTTAGTGCTAGGTTCTTACCTACATGGAGCACTTGATCCAAGAAGGCCTTGCAACTCTTTGACCTAATATTGGGGTAGGTCAACTTGGGCTCAATGACTTGACCCAATAACTTGGCTTCAATAATAAAAGACAGAAAGGACCTAACAGGCCTTCCTTGTCAAATGGAAATGAAATAGCCAAGAACAGAGCCATGGTATCTCAGCTTTATATGAAACAGAGGCAGCCTTCCCTTTGGGGAAAACTTTTTCCCCACTCCAACACATTTGAAACAGAGCTGCTGACTCAATGCTGTTCTCGATTCACAGAGATCACCCTAAATGTCTAGGTCTGGTTCACTGATAGTTTGGCTAAACTGAATTATGATGTTGTCCACTGGGCTGCTGTGGCTGCCCAACCCAGAACCATCTACAGTAGAACCAAAATAGATTTGGTCATTCTGCTGAATGGGCAGAGCTCAAAGCTCTGGCCAGTACTTTGCTTGATGAATCTTGGTATATTTTTTACAACTCCTGGGTTGTTGCCAATGGGCTAGATATTTGGTCTGCTGCTTGGAAAACTGCAGACTAGCAGATTAAAGACACTGCTCTTCAGAATTGCAAACTGTGGAAACCAATCATGGCTTTTGATTAAACTGTCTTGATGACTCATGTATGTGCCTTAGTAAGTGTCAGCTTTTGATGAGACCAACTGGAGTCAAGCAGCTGATACAGCCTGAACCACTCAGATTGCTATGATTGCTGCCTGAACCCCTTATCTTAATGGAAACACATCTACAATTGAAAGCCAACCACAAACTAAAGGACTCTGTGTTGCCTACCACATGCCAGACTTGTGGCTCCTGCCAAAAGTTGACTTCTTTATCTCACAGTCAGAAAGGACACATTGAAAGGGGTATTGCTCCCTCTCACTCCTAGCAGATTAACTACATCAGACTTTTGACCACCTTCTTGGGGCTGTTGGCCATGTCTCACCACTGGAACACAGGTTAGAGTGTTGATATACTTGTCATGTCCACTCTGGCTATAACATTATGGTCCTTGACATTTTCTGGCTATAACATTATGGTCCTTGACACAAGTTACTGTGTCATGTATTTGGCTTTTCAAAAAATTTCCATTATGACAATGTTTCAGCTCTTATTGGAAAAACCACTCCATACTGGACTCCATATAATCTAGAAATTTGATCGACCTTCCATACATCCACATGAATCTGATATTATTGAGCATTGGAAATATTTCCTCAAAAATTAAGCCAAAAATATTTCTGACTCTACCTTCCTTACCTCCTCCTGGTCCACAATGTTAGTAAGGTAGTTAGGTCATTGAAGACAATTATCTCCAAAAAGAGACCTGTTCCTCTCACCTGCTCTATGGGTAATACACAGGTCAAAGAGGTTGGGGAGCTATATAGACTTATTTGGAAAAACTGGCATTTTGCTCTGCCCATTCATGAACATGGTGTATCTTTCTTTCCCCTAACTGTTACCTCAGGCTGGACTGGTTTCTATACTCTCTGAACATCAGCATAGTTAAAAGGGGGCCTAGGGGACTCAAACTTAATTATGGTCAGCCACCTGGATTCTCTTATTGGATATATGTATATAGTCCTAGATTATGAGAATAATGAATATTTGCATAAGCATACTCTAAGCCAAGTGTGCTATGGTAGCCTACCTTGGCAAAAGTGGGCAATGTAATGTGTCTCTATGAGTTTTATAAAAATGTACTGTTGTATAGTATTTGATACTTCCAAATGAAAGATCTGGAATCAAATAGAAGATAACTGAAAAACAAATGTCATAATTGCTATGTGAGTGGGAAATGATGATTTTTGTGCCAGTAAAGGGAGAGCAACAACCTTAGCACTTGGATGGGGAATGAATAAAAATCTTAGGGGAGCGGTAGGGACATTGAGACATGCTGTTTGTCAGAGCCACTCTGGTGGATCCTCCTAAATGAAAACACCCTGATACACATCTCCCAAACTATTGCAAGAGCCTTATATTAAACTGACTTTCTGCATTTGTCATTCCTACCAGACTGCTCCTACCATGATTTTAACATTATCCCCTCAAACATAGACAGAAGTTCATCAGAAAGAGTACACAGAGTCCTAGCTTCTGCACCTCACATACAAATCATCTTTCAACACCCCCATTTATCAATTTGCATTTACCATTTGTCACAGCTTAATCATTGCATGGAGCAGACAAATGTCACCAGGCAGATGACAAGACAAACAGAACAAATTAGACTGGCTCCCCCTCCAAACACAAAGACTAGTCTCAACCATTTGAACTAAGTTGGGAAAACTAATACTGACCAGCTGGCCTGGAGGCTCCATCAATCTGTATCCTCCAACTGGTGTAGGTCCCACTTAGGAGGCCCAATAATTGTAAATGGCATTATCTCCACAACACTGTGACACTTTCAGGAATGCACTTCTTATATAAAAGCCAGTCATGAACTTATTTCCCTCCTGAAAACACAGTGACATATACCTTAGAGGTATTCACAAGAGACCTCCAAGTGTTTAAAGAACTACCACCAGTGGATCAAGAGAACCTCAGATAACTGTAGGACTCTCTTTAAAGCAAGACTACTCAGGGATGCTTCCAGGAGGAATGACTGTTTTACATCCTGTGGGCTGTTATCCTTAGATGGAAGTTATCCACATAGAATAGGTAATATAGAACTTGTCCTTGAGTTTAGCTGAAGGGATTAATGACACCACTGGAGTTGACAATGGAGTGTATTCCCCTTGGGAAAAACTTGCCAGACACCAGGACAGTGTAGAAACAAGGTGTGGATATTAATGGAACACAAATCTTTGTCAGTCCCACAAGCATCTACTTATCCTGGAAGTAAAGGCACTGGTTGCCTTTGTTCTTTGAAGGATGTTTGTTTATCAAAGAGCCTTGGAAGACAGAGATGGTATCTCTCTCCAGGAATAATTATTGTCCAGAAAAATAAACATAATGTCTCCCTTCAGAGCAAAGGCTGGCATACCTATCATTATAAAATGCTAAGTACCCTAAGCTCAGGGCTTTTCTCGCTCACTGCAGCCAAATGCATGTGCTGGTGTCATCTACTATCTTAGATCTAATTGCTAATCCATGCCCTTCTTCCACAGCCTTCCTCCAGTCTTGGTATTTTTATTGTTTTCCATTCACACTGACAGTTGGCTCTGTCTTCATGGCCCTTCGCAGCTCTTCACTCATCCTCTTTGAATGTCTCCTTCATGTTGTGCTTCCTTGAGCTGCCCTACTTGGTTAGCTCTAGAACTCCTCTGTCTCATCACACTTTGAGAAAATGCTTCTGAATCTGACTTCTCTCAATAGACCAAAATACAACGTCCAGGATGAAAAAACCAGTAACATCAAGACTGAGAAACTGGAAAGTGTTTTGATCAACATTTCCATTTTAGGACTGTTTTCTATTTGATTAGGAAGTGTTAGAATGGCAACAGTGACAAATCCTGTGGCAAATCTTCGTGCAAAGGTAAGTGATGGCTATAAAAAATAAACTTAGTGTTAGGCTACCAATGTGGCTCCATAAAGTCCACAATTTACATTTCAGGTAGGCAGGATCATTGAAAGCAAAGCATTCTTCTATGGAAGCTGTGTCCCTAGTCTCCATGGTTTAAAGAGGTGCAGTCTAGTTGCAATTAAAGTTAGGCTTTGGGTTCAGGCAGGGCAAGGGTTCTATTACCAGCTCTGTCATTTACAAAGCTGTGTAACCTTGGGCAAATTACTTATTCTCCTTTAACCTCAGTGTTGTAACCTATAAAAAAGAAATTATAAAGATGCCAATGCCAGGGGTCATTAAATAATAAAGTATGTAAACCACAATAGTTGACAATTGTATATGTTTATTAAATGTTAGCAACTCTTATAAGTCTCATGTATAGGCAGAAAGCAAAGACTGGATTGGAACCCAGACTTTTGATTCAATGTTTATATAAAAATGGTCAATATGAAGTGATCCTAACTAAAAGATGATTTATTTGTATGACTATTGTAAGCTCAGAATGTCATAATAGATGTGAAAGCACATTAAAATTGCTATAAAAATATGGCATTATTATTATTAAACACATAAGTAAACAAACAGATGTGGTTATTGATCTCAGACCAAAGATTCTATTATTCAAAGCACTTTCAGAACACAGAGTTATATAATGTAAAAGATGAAATTACTTGGAAAGTGTTAGAGAAATTAGACATCTTTAAAAGCTCTCATTCTAATAGTACTATTTGGATGATAGATCATAAAAAGATTTCATAGCTATTTCTGTGTTAGAAAATGTTCTCATTCACAATGTAATCTTTCACAATATATGTTATTTACCAGATACTTAGATTTTAATCTAATCTTGGAGTATTAATGTTTAAAATGAATATTGCAAAAACCCTAAGAAATAACTCTCAAGCAGATAGAAACAGCCAAAGTACCTGTAACAAAAGTCACATAAACTTCTGCAGTACAAATTGGGTTAGTATTTTATATCCTTTATGGGCAGTAAATGCTCTATTTTATCATGTAAATTCATTTCTAGCTACTCCATATAAATCAGAAACCTGATACAACACATCATAACACTCTGCTCCATAAATACTTTTTGAGTCATTCTTTGTTGACCTTACCATCGTATGTGTTTATCAAACGCATTCACAAAAGTTACTTGTAAAATACATATTTATGGACACTTGTTGTCAAAATTTCACTAGCTGTGTTCTAAGCATTCCAGAGGTGTCAGCATTTCCCCCACATAATCTATGTCCATATATAGCCATGAAGTCATCAAATCAAGCCTTTCACAAACAAACGTATTTTCCCCCAGCCTCCTTTACATCTGATTTTTTTCCCAGAGACTTGAAATCTTTCTCAGTTATTCCATTGTGATGACAACTATAACAGAAAAGAACGTCACAATATTTAGGTGTTGTAGGGACAAAAGAACTATGAAAACAGTGGGATCCTAGAGCAAGGCATGATCAATAGGGTATCCTTTAAAAGTGATAGTCTCTAAATATTTCTTTTTCATGCACTTAGGATAGAGGCTGAGAATTTCGTTGTGAAAATGGGAAAGGGGCCCCTGCTCTGGATGGTTAGACTAATGCAAAACTCAGTACCTCCTCTTAGTCCAGGTAAATCAGCTTGGGCTTAAAAATCCACACAGTAGTCAGCAAAACCAAAGCCCCTTAGAGAACTACATCTACCAGCTGAGAAGCCGCTGTATTTTATTACACCCTCCAAGCTAAAACAAAATATTTCTTTCTGCTTCATAGAATATTTTTCGTAAGAGAAAATAAAGAAACACCATTTTCACCATCTTGTTATGCTTCCAGAGATATCTGATGCCGCGATAATGTTTTGACATACTTGAAAGACTAGTTCTCTAGCCAACTTCCTGACTGACTCCTTTTTCATTCTGCTCTCGGTGCTAAGAATTCAGTGATGTAAACATGATGTCTCCTAGGCATGGAAACAACATTCTAGTGATTTCTTCATGACAATTAGATTATGTAGAATTTAGCAGCGATTTTTTTTAACTTTTACTCTTGTAGTTTGTTGGACTCTTTTTCCTTATTTCCAATTTTTTGAATTATGAGTTAATTTTTTTCCTTCTAATTCTTATCAGTTTTACTCTCCGTATAATTTGCATTGTATTTCCATTTTAAAAACCAATAAAATAAAAGTTATATAAATGCTGAAGCATCAAAATTTCTCTCATTCCCAAACTCCCTTTATTTCTTGGTAAAATTGTAGCATACACTAACAAATGCTGTCTAGCCGAGAAACAGCAGTATTGGAATCCTCAGCCCAATTTTTCATTAGAAAAAGTACAGACCATCTTACCCATGCTCACTGTCATACTCATTTACCAAAACTGACAAAAGGACTTATTTATTGCAGAAAATATGGAAAAATTCAGGGTATTTTCCCCACACACATAAAAGATCTTTTTTGGTGCCTATAAATCTTAATTTTTTGTGCCTATTTTTATGACCAATTTCTTTATAATTAAATAGCTAATCACCATCAGTATACTTGATAATCAGGTAGTGATTTACAGTATAGAAAACACTGCTAGCACTCCAATCAACTACATTGAGTTTGAGTCTTTTTATGTCAGACAAACTTAGTGAAAAGAGTTTGGCTTAAAACAAGGAAGTCCACAATTTGGTGGAAAACTATTATATATATACACATATATATATATACACACACACATATATATACACACAGATGTATACATATACATCAAACTATCTGGTGTGTGTGTGTTTGTGTGTGTGTGTGTATATATTTGTATAGAGAGAGAGAGGAGTTGATCATATTGTCATCCCATAAAAACAATTTTCGCAATTTTCTCTGTTTTCAAATTTCATGATGGCTTCCCTTCATTTTTGCTTTATCATTTCTATTTATTTTCAGGTCTTTGGTGTTTCTTTAATTTCATATATATTACCTACTATGTGACAAGCACACTGTGCCAAGTTCCAGATATAAAAGGTGAGTAACTCACATGAGTACTTGCCTTCGCTGAAATTATAGCGTAGTATGAAAACAAACATTAAAGAAATTCATGGTTTAATAAATGCTTAATTTCAAATTAATGGCTATAAAGGAAAAGAGCAAGCAAATATATGAAAAAATAACCGAAACAACAGAATGTAAATATTTTTACTGTAAAAACTTGGCACAGCTTAAATGTCCATCAAAGGATTTTACCTAGAAGTAAATAAATAGAATATAATTGATATATGAAAGAAATAAAGCACCTTAATTCGCACATTAAAGAGCCGACCTCCAACAATAGGCAACCAGATGTTAAGTAAAACAAAATGTCATTTACTGAATGCTTATTATGCTCCACATTTTATGGTAGACACTTCATATATCTTATATTAGTTGAGTTTAATAACACTCTAAGGTAAGCATTATTTTTCCCATTTTATAGATTTGGTATTAACTAATTTCTTTCTTTTTCTGCACATACATGCACACACACATGAATATAACCAAACAAACAGAGTCAGCATATTTGGCTAAAATGTATTTATTCATTCAGAAAAAAACAATATTTATCAAACATCTACTGTGTGCCAGGCGTTGTTCCAAACATTTGACATAGATCAGTGAATAAAACAATCAAAGATCTATGAGTTCATGGAGTCTACATCCTTGTGAACAGAAACATACAATAAGTAAACAAACAAAAGTAATAAAATATAAATTATATAGTACAGTTATGTTATAATAAGAAAACATATGTGGCTTTATTATGAGAACAAAAGTGGCTTAAGTTAAGGAGAATGGGAGCACAGTGGTGAGAGGCGCTTGCAATTCTAGGTAGGGGGAAGAGTAGGCACACATTTAAGCTGACATTTAATGAAGACAACCTGGACAAGGCGAAGGAGTTGGCAGGAGTCTATCTGGAGTCATAGAGCTCCAGGCAGAGAGAACAGCAAGTGCAGATTCCTCAATCTGTGGGCCTGTATGCTGCGTACCAGGAAAGACCAAAGAGGAGAGTGTGGCTAGAACCAAGTAAGCAGGGAAGAAAGAAGAAATAGAATCAGTAGGGAAAAAAAATCTGTATAATTTTTTTCGTTTAAATAATATTATATATATATATATAAAATTCCTTTTTGTTTAAA
>NW_016828776.1:1242620-1245482 GCF_001698545.2 Rhinopithecus bieti | reverse complement strand
ATATATACAAATATATATTTGTATATTTTTTCTATATATAATATAAAATAGAGTATATTTTGGAACCAAATAAAGGAATCACACTCTACCTAGTATTTTATAAACCAACATAATTTTTGTATGCAACCAACCAAATTGTACACATTTATATTATTCCAACTGTTACCCAGTGTCTTAGCCAGCTTAGGCGGCCTTAACGAAATACCATAAACTGGATGGCTTAAATAACACAAACTTATTCCTCGCAGTTCTGGAGGCTGGAAGTTTGCGATCTCAGTGCCTGCATGGTTGGGCTCTGGCAAGGGTTCACTTTCTGGCTTGTGGATAAGTGCTTTCTCCCTCTATCCTCACATGGCGGAGAGAGAGAGTGTGTGAGCATGTTTCTGGTATCTCTTCTAATAAGAGCACTAATTCCATCATGATGTCCTCACCCTCATGATCTCATCTAAACCTAATTACCTCCCAAGGTCCTCATCCCCAGTACTGTCACACTAGGGATTAGAGTTTCAATATATGAATTTTGAGGAGATACAATTCAGTCCATAGCATTCTATTATTTCTGAACATTGAGACTTAATTGATTTTTTTAATGCTATAAATAACCCAGAGAAAACATACATAGTGGAAAATTAGAAACTAAAAGAAACATTTAAAAAATAAGTCATAAAGGATTACAGAATTGCTCGTCTACTAAATCTTAAAGCCAAACAAATTGCTTCAATTATACTTTTCTTGAACGTACTGCTTTTTACAAAATTATTTTCAATTGAACCACATTTTTTTTTTGTTAATATGACTTATGTCAATTGATGCCAAGTGAAATGGGAAATTGAGATATATTTCCATGAAATTGCAGCTTTGATGACCTAAATTATTTCTCTGGCTCAAATTAGGTAAATAAAGCCTATTATCACTTAAAATTCAGAAGGGACTCCACTGGGCCCATAATATATACTTAATAAACAACTTGTTGATTGATTGGTTAGCATAGACAAGAAGGCATGGAATTTAATGGAAATGACACTGTTTTCAGTCATTGATGAAAGCCTTGCTATATCTTGCAAGAAATATTGGCACTATATTCAGTGAAGGACAGCATGCAAGAGCCCAAACACACAAAATAAGTCAACAAATTCAAGAAGTTCTAGGTATTCTGATTCTGGTCAGACTTATCAATAGGAAACTGACAATAACATTACTGCTATTTACATATTGGTGCCACACTGGCACGGATTTGCATAATGTATTGAGGCTCTATGCTCTAGAGAGTTGCATTGTAACATATTGGTGCTTAATGAACTCTGAAAAAATTGATTTTCCACAGAGTAAATTAAGGAATGCATTATAGCTGTTAAAGCAATCTTAAGGGAAATCCGAAGCTTCCACTGCAGCACCATGCTTAGTAAGTAATAAATTACATGTTATAGTTATTTGCCTTAATTCATGCTAATTTTGTCCAATTAATGTATCACAGTAATTCAGAAGCCTGTCACAGGAGAGCTAATTATTTATTGGATTTTTGTGTTCAGCTCCCTAGGAGTCTACTAGCAAACAAACTTGCGACTGTCTTTCTCTCAAGTCCACAGTGACATTCTTATGTCTCACTGTAGGGAAGTAAAATTTTTGCTTCTGTTTCCAGTTTTAAAAATGAATTTTGGGGTATCTAAGGCCTGTTCTTGGTTTTTTGATTGATGAAATAGTTTGACAGCCTGCTGCTCTGTTAGGACAAGACCCACTTTCTTCCCTATCAAACTATTTCATCTTATGAGTCTGTATATTTCAGAACTCTCACTAAGGAAAAGACAGTTTTAAAAAACTATGCACCCAAGGTGAATCGAAAAGTGCAGCAATTATCTGGATAATTCACGCCAGAATTCCCCACTTATATTCCTTTTATTATTTTCAGAGCACTTCAACAGATTATGTAGATACTTCTATTCACCTCATCTGCACAGTCTTGGTTCTAAACCTAAAAAAAGGCCACATGCAGTATGCTAAAATGTTGTTTGAAAAAAGATTGAATCTAACTCACAATGACAATTGATATCAGCTTTGTAAAAGTAGATTTTATTTTACTGTGGTGCACTGCTAATTCACAGGCCCCAAATGAATTATTTATGAGATTAATTTGTTCAATTCATACCTATAAATAATGTCGCAGTTGCTAAATAATTTGCACACTTTGATAAGATGCAGAGATCAGAGTCAAAGAGGCAGCACTTCGCCAGCTGAAAAATGTTCACTATCTTCTGGAATCCTGACAGACCCAGGCATTTGCAGACAGTTATTTGTAGAGAGTAGGAAGCATTTGATCTCCTGTTTTGCTCCCTCCTATGAGTATCAGGAGATACTTGTCTGCTGATTATCATCTTCCAGCCAAATGAAAAAGAGGTGATATCTCTTTAAATCCATGATGCAGTGATGTTTACCAGCAAGTCCTATCACAGTGATCCAAGCTGACAGTAGGTAAAGCACACCACTGTTTGTGCCACACACAGGAAAACTTTACAACTCTCTTTAATTTGATGGGAGGAGGAAATGACATCTTTGTACCCACCCACTTTATACTAGCTTGTTTGCCTTTAACCAATTGAGTATCTGAGAAGCAGCACACTTCTCCAAGCTATGTACAACTTTATACTTTAATGCATGATTACTTTAAAGGAAACTGCCACCACATACTGTATAATGTTATTTTTCCTTCCTCTCAGTTGTTTTTATTATCCATTCAAAACTGGAAGTAAAAATTATTTACTTACCAATTAGCTGTCTTCTCCATATGGCACTGAGGTTTCAACCTCTTTCTTTCTTTCTTTCTTTCTTTCTTTCTTTCTTTCTTTCTTTCTTTCTTTCTTTCTTTCT
>NW_016828776.1:1200528-1240490 GCF_001698545.2 Rhinopithecus bieti | reverse complement strand
TCTTTCTTTCTTTCTTTCTTTCTTTCTTTCTTTCTTCTTCTTTCTTTCTTTGTTTCTTTCTTTCTTTCATTATTCTATTTAAAACTATAATATAAAAGGTTAAAGTGAACATGTCACTTCCTTGTTCCTTTCCTTATAGGACAGTGGTATTATGAATGATATTACTTGTTGGTAAAATAAATTTGCAACCATAGGTTTAGCCTTTGTTAATTTTGACAAGTTGAAATAAATCAAATAAAGTAAAACAAAATACCTGCCTTATTACTGAATAGAAGTGCTCCAAGGTAAATGCAGATGTGAAAGACTCATGTGGATTATTTTATATGTATTCATATTCCTTCTAAGGTCTAAACTCTCCTAACATACACCACCCCACTGCATAGTATTGAAACCTTGCACTGTGTTGAGTGTCTTTTTTTAATGAAAGACTTAAACATTTTTGCCCTCCTGATTCATCCTTTGCATACATTTTCTTTCCATCCAATTTTATAGGACCATGACACTAAAATCTTGAGTCCTCACTGCATGCTAACTGAGATAATAAAAGTTCAATTTCAACTTCATCTACCCTGTGTATTTTAGATTATTATTTTTTTCTTGATTCCTAAAAATCTTAGTACATTAATAAGTTAGTGATGCAGGACATGCAAGTCTCAAACTGGGGCTTAGCCTGGGAGGGTTCTTGGCTTTGCTCAGGAAAGAATTTAACACTGAGCTGGTGGTAGAAGAAAACAGCTTTATTGAGGAAGCAGTGTTACAGTTCCATGACTGCTCCTACAGAGCAGGGCTCCATAGTGTGCTGAGAGTAGCAGCTTAGAAAGAGTTCTGCAGTCATAATTATAACCACTTTAAATTATATGTAAATTAAAGGGGATTATGTAGAAATTTCTAGAAAAAGAGTAGCAACTTCCAGGTCATCAAGTTATTGCCATGGAAAGGGATAGTAACTTCTGAGTGTTGCCCTGACAATGGTAAGCTTACATTGCATGTTGGTGGGCATGTCTTAAGGAAAGCTGCTTCCACCTTGTTCTTGTTTTAGCTAGTCCTCAATCCGATCTGATGTCTGGCCCCACCTCTGGAGTTGAGTCATGCCTCCTACGCCAATACGACTAGCCAGGCCATAGCATCTGTTTTGCTGATCGTTGAGAACACAAAACCTGGCATGCAGGGTCTTCTCACTACAGATCTCTTCAGCTCAGATAAGTTAAGTGTTTGTCCTGTGTTTTACAGGTTCTTTTCCTTCTCAGCATTCTGACTTTACCTCCCTGCACTTGTTTGGGAAGCAATAACTCTGAGCCTTGTCAGGCAGACAGGACAGGGTTGGAGGTGGACTGAGCAGAAACTGCCTTGGTCTATGGCTGGCTGCAGGACCCCTGGGCCTGAGCTGCTTCACCTTTAAAGCATGGCCAGCCAGAGCAGATAATCACTAAACTTCCGGGTGCAATGTTTTGTTTTTCTCTAAAAGCACAGTGATGACAGGGCTTAACAAGTAATACCAAGATTCTTCCTGTCCTGCAGAGACAGACCCAGGCCCAGGAAGGAATAAAAAATGTTATTCTTTCCCTCAAGCTTTTTAAATAGGGAAAAAAAGGATACTATTGGGTTTTTTTCTGTTTGTTTGTTTGACAAGTTTAACTAAGTCTTGTTCTTTTCCTGAGATACCCATGGTCTAGGTTATCATTTCCTCCATTTTTAGTAGCATTGTAGGCTCTGGAACTTAAAGATTTTCGTGTCCCTAAGTCTAAGATAATGGTGCCAAAGATCTATTTGTCCACCTCCACTCAGCAGGTCTGAGAATTCTGCACCTCAAGGAGGTGGGGCAAGGTCAAATTCAGCATCCTCCTGTAGGAATCAGAGACAGCAGCACAGTGCTGAACACTTCTCTCTCTCTCTCTCTCTTTTTTTTTTTTTTTTTTTTTTTTTTTTTTTTTTTTTTTAGAGACAAGGTCTCCTTCTGCCACCCAGGCTGGAGTGCAGTGGCAAGTCATGGGCAAGATCATTATATACTATGGCCCTGAACTCCTGGGTTCAAACGACCCTCCTGACTTAACATCAGGAGGGTTAACTGGGGCTACAGGTGTGTGTCACTGCACCTGGCTTCTTTTTTTTTTTTTAATAGTATGACTCACACTCCACAAAGTAAAACCAATTATTGAATGTTCCCAACACATAGAAAGATAAATGTTTGAGATGATGGATACACTAATTACTCTGATCTGATCACTATACATTATCTGTATCACATCATCACTGTGTATCCCATATGTACAATGATTATGTCGATAAAAAAGTTTAAAAAATTTTAAAAGGAACACCAATTAGGAGACACAGAAAACCTAATTTAACTAACTTTATTTTCAGTGAAACAGAAAGAACGTACCATTGAAACTTTAAAAACAATACATCTATTTTAAGCAGGACCATTTGCTTTCTGTTCTTTGATGTAAACCTAAGCTTTTCATGCTATAATATGTTGTCAATATTTTCCCATCTTATTACATCTGCTGTGACAACAACAGTTTAAGGATATTTAAATCATTTTCAAACTTTCTCCATTATAAACAATACTCTAATTACCATTCCTAAAATGTTACTGTGTTAGGAACTTCATGCTATCTATAAAGGTCCTGGTCCCACACAGACTAGTGAAATCACAATCCTTGAGTATGGAACCCAGTACCTGTATTATTTAAGAGTGCCCCTGTTGATTCTAATGAAAACAGGTAAAGCAGAGGCTGTGAAAGACGTTAATAATTTTGACCTTAGGCTTTGACTTTTAAACGCTCAGGGACACATAATACTTCTATTTAGCATTTTTATTATTTTTTTATTATTTTTACTTAGAAACAAAATTAATATTTTATGCATGAGATTCCTAACTAACCTTTCTTTCTTCAGCAATCTTCCTATCAACCACTTAAATATAAGATCATGATGATGGAGGTGCTTTTATAATACTATTTGTTGCCCACTTTCCCTTTTCTGGGAAATATCTTAGAAGCATGTAATGCTGGTGGTTTAGAAGTGTGGTCCTCAACCTTTTTGGCACCAGGGACCGGTTCTGTGGAAGACAATTTTTCCACAGCGGAGGTGAAGCTCAGGTGGTAATGCTTGCTTGTCCACCGTTCACCTCCTACTGTGCAGCTCGGTCCCTAAGAGGCCACAGACTGGTATTGGTAGACAGCCAGGGGTTTCGGGGCCTCTGGTTTAGAATAAACAGGAAGAATTACGAGTGGTTTTTATGCAGTCTTCTACTACTAAGAAATGAATGACTAATACATCCTATTTCCTGTGCCATAAAATATAGAAACCTTTAAGTGGTGCTGGATGGTTAGTGGTCAGGATATCAATGTTTTCCCCTTGCTCCTTCTGGGATAGGACAAGAGGATTCTTCAATGGCTCCTCGTTAATATAGTGGGAAAAAACGTTAAAAGCTTGGCAATAACACAAGCACATTTAAGAAATAATTGTTAATGCAGCAAATATACATCTATTTAAAATTTAATTAAAATATTTATTGAGAAATATTAAGAGTCACTTACTCTCCTCTGTGCTGAAGCTACCATAGAAAATGGGACAGTCAAGGTTCTTACTCTCACGGAACTTGAAATCTAGTAGGAAAGGTGGGCAGAAAGGAGGAAGTGAAGAAAGAATAGAAAGAAGGAAGAAATGTCAGCTGGATCCTATGTTGAAAATTAGAGATGTTATGGAGGAAGTCCTAAACAGATTCTTTAGATTGTGTTGTCAGGAAAGCTTCTTGGTAGAAGTGACATTTAAGGTAAGATCTGAATGGCAGGAAAGAACACCAATCAATCATGGGACAATCAGAGACTAAGAATGTTTCTGGATAAGAAGAGTTAGAGCAAAGAAAATTCTAAGATGAAAACAAACAAACAAACAAAATAAAACCTGAAAGAACTAGCACATAGTCTACACAAAAGATCATAATTATCTCAATGTCTCTTAGAAATTAATAGGTCACATTTACTAACAAATCCTTCATGGCAAGAATAAGCATTACGCTCCCTCATAGCAAACCACAAGTGACAGCTGACATCTACATCATTGTTGGGGTTCAATTCCTACAACTCTTCATTGGTCCTAATCTGCTGATGTTCAGACTCCCCTCCTAATATCCACATTCTTGGCTCTGTGCTTCAGTTTTGCACTCTCCTTGTCCCACCAGTAGGCTTTTTGCTTTCCCTCTAGGCAGCTCTAGTCTCAATTTCCCTGCTTAAATTTTGGCTTTGTCCATTAACCAAGGCAGGTTCAACAAGTGGTTTGCATTAGCCCCAGCCCTGATTATATTTTTTCCACCCTTTTGACTGACCTTCCAAAGCAGTGTACCCGCTCTTCCACCCCATTCCTGTGTTCCACCTGCAGCAAAGAGAGGCAAATTTTATATTAAAATATAAGGAAATTCTGTAATCAGGACTGGACTGCTATAAACACAATTCTTCTTGAAACATGCACATGTACAGAACTCAGCAAGAATTTCTTTGTAGCAATGGTTCCGTTCAACAAATGGCAGAAAAGAAGAATAAGACTACATAAACACCATGATCTGTTGTGAGTCACTTGGTTTATGAGGTAGAGTCTGATAATTATAACTATCAAGAATGAACTTAGTAAACAGAGAAGGCTTTTCTTGTTTCTGCATTTAAGAAGTTTTGATTTTATTAGATGTCAAAATGGCAGAGAAAAAAAAATATCTTCCACTTCCAGTTACAGAGAGGGCATTAGGCTGCACAGATCCAATTGTCCACCTTCTGTAGTGACACTGAACTGCTTAACCAGATGTCTAGCATTAGGCCTGCTTACTCTACCATACGTGAAGTTAAAGTGCCATGCTCACATCAACTGCATTGTAAAGACAAAAGATAAATGCCATTTTGATAATGAGCATAACCCACTTGAGTTCATGATTTTAGCACATTAAGGGTCAGACCTATGTAAATTTATTTCATATTTCTATGAGCATGTGTTTTCATTTTTTGAAGTTTATTGGGTGTGACCATAGCAAGACTAACCCTAAAAGTCATTTTTTTAAAAATGCAATTGTCAACATGGCACAGTTTGGCATTTCCTGCACAGAAGTGCTGTTTATTTAAATTACTTCCTCCTGGTATGGGGTAATGAGCACTGGATTTGGAGTACTGTATTTGATAATGACTTCCAAGTTTTGTTCTCCTGCATAGATCTTGCTGCCGATCTAGAGGTATATATGTTACTCTACTCACATCTGAGTATTCCTTTAGGTATTTCATACCCCACTTGTCTAAAAGAGAAGTCAGTATTTCTCACTACTGTACACACACACACACATAGTCACACAGACATGTGTTACTTTTCCTTATTGTAGTTACTGCACATGCCTCGAGGGGTTTACACCTGCTGTTCTTTCTGCCTGGAATGCCCTTCTCCCAGATTTCTACATGGCTCACTTTCTCCTCTCCTTCTATCTAAGATCTCTTCTAAGTGAAACCTTCCCTGGCCACCTATTTAAAAATGTAATTCATTCACAGTATTCTCTAACCCTCCCTTTTCCTTTGTTTCTTGATAAGCCTTAAAACTATCTGATACACTATATATTTCATGTATTTATTTTTGTCTAGCAATCTGCCTTTAAAAGGGAGTAAATTTTGTCTGGGTGATATTAAGTAAATTAAATTCAAGAAGCCCAGATTCCTTATTTGTAAAATGCCAATAATAATAATTATATCCAACTCATAGGATGTTATAAACAGTAAATAGGTAGTACAGTGTATGTAAAACACTTCATACAATGTTCATACCTTACATGTAGTCCAATAAAGATTAGCTAATTCTCTTTATTTTCTTCATCTGTAAAGTGAAGACAGTGCTGCAGTGGGTTGAATGACCCCTAAAAGATATGTCCACATCCTAATCCTGGGAACCAGTGAATGTTACCTTAATTGAGAACAGGGTCTTCACAGATGTAATTAAGCTACAGGTCTTGAGATGAAGAGATCATCCTCAAATATGTGTGTGGGCCCCAAATTCAATGACAAGTGTCCTTATAAAAGATACACAGAGGAGACACAGACAAGAGAGGAGGTGGCAATGTGACCATGCAGACAGAGATTAGAGTGACGCAGCCACAAGTCAAGGAATGCAACAGCCACCAGAAGACGGAATGGATTTTCCCTAAGAGACCCCAGCGGTAGTGCACCTTTGCTAGATTTTGGAATTCGAGTCTCCAGAATTGGGGGGGAATACATTTCTGTTGTTTTAAGC
Organism: Rhinopithecus bieti; assembly: GCF_001698545.2. Taxonomy (NCBI): domain Eukaryota; kingdom Metazoa; phylum Chordata; class Mammalia; order Primates; family Cercopithecidae; genus Rhinopithecus; species Rhinopithecus bieti. The sequence continues at coordinate 1,234,232 of NW_016828776.1, read as the reverse complement.
CTCTGAATGTGTGGTGGTTATTACAGCTTCCCTAGGAAACTAATACACCATCTCATAAAATCCTTGTGAGATTAAAGAAGTTAATGTGTGATGAGTCCTTAGTGCCTGTAAATACCACATTAAATGGACATCAATTGTTTTTAGTTACCAGCCAAATTGTAACTCAGTTATATACTGGGAGTCCTCTGACTTTGAATGTATTGTGAAATGAAATAAAGAAAGCCCCCATGGTTGATTTCTTCAATCTAAACTTTAAGCCGATTTGTTTCGTTTCCATCTGTCTACAATAATTCCTTTAGGAAATCTGTTGCTCTGTTGTTAATTTTAACTGTATTTGCTGTTAAGTTCCCTAGGATTGCAGAACAAAGGGCACTGTGGCAATGTGAGGACATATCGTTCTCTGTTACATTCTAAAGGGATGTATTAATGATGGAGTTGTAAGCTAAACTTACAATTTCTAGGGTTTTATTGTGTTCAATCTCCAATGTATCTGCCCTTTTAAAAGAATTGTCTTTTTCCCCCAAAAAATTGAATCCAGTTAAACACTAATATTTTGGAAGTATTCCATTTAAACTTTCACTCATACATTATATCTGGGTAATAAAATAAAAGCAGGAATGCCATCATTTAACACTTTATCTCTGAAATGGCAAAGTCAGATGACATTAGGTTTTTGTATTTTCCAGGATTTATACTGAGCATGACACTGCTCTCCATTTCTCTTCAAATAATTTACGTTATCCTTATACAAATCACCATTTCACCCTTTTAATTCAGGACTGTGATTTGCCATTTCAGTTAAAAGCCCAATTAATTCATTAAAAATAACAAATTGTTTGACTGGCTGATCCAACAATCCAGCCACAGTGAAATGCAGGTGTATGCACCTGGAGAAATGTGCTAGGTCAAGCACTGCCCGGTCCCCCAGTCACAAAGCACTACTGTTCTCTCCTCATCCAATAAGCTCCTCTCTGGGAGCCGGGCGCGGTGTTTCACCCCTGTAATCCCAGCACTTTGGGAGGCCGAGGGGGGCGGATCACGAGATCAGGAGATCGAGACCATCCTGCTTAACACGGTGAAACCCCGCCTCTACTAAAAATACAAAAAATGAGCCGGGCGAGGTGGCGGGCGCCTGTAGTCCCAGCTACTCGGAGGCTGAGGCAGGAGAATGGCGTGAAACCGAGAGGCGGAGCTTGCAGTGAACCGAGATCGCGCCACTGCACTCCAGCCTGGGCGACAGAATGGAAGGAGTAGGCGACAGAGAGCACATCACTGACCTCCAAATTCCCAAGAGGCCAGGATTACAGTAAAGGAGAAAATAAATCGGTGTGTTTTTCTATTTCGATTTCCTTGTTAGAAAGGGACCACACAGAGTGAGCATCAGTAACAAAATAAAACTGTAAAAACAAGATTTTGGCAGGAAAGAGAGGTGTAAGGAGGAAGGTGAGAAGGGCAAATTTGGAAGTATTCCACCTCATTTTCCCTCGGAATAGTCAGTGAGTCAATTACATAAATCAAGAAAACACTTTAAAACATAAATTGTCTTTGAAGATCATTTATTGTATTTGTACAAGGTCAGCTTGGCAATCTATGGAAGCACAAGCAAACGTGTAATAAGTGTACTTGAATTGTTAAGAAATGAAATAACATGTTTAAAAATTCATTTGAATACATGAAATCCCAGAAGGCTTCTGTGCTTCCTTGAGTACTTTAAAGCTAAGGTTAGGAGAATATTGTTTCTGGATACACCATTAAACTTTATTTAGAAAACAAAATTCGTTTTCTATTTAAACTATGGTAGCATCCCCCCAACAGTGTGGAATTATCCACATAGCTACACAAATGCAGAGTACTCTAGGTGTATGATAAAATGGTTTGAAAATAATTTATTTCTTATCAGTATATTCTAGTGATTTGTTTCATAATCATATTTAATACAGAATTCAGTGAAAGTAATGGAGGCGAATACTTATGTAACATGGACAAAATGTTGCTTCTAAAGTGGTAAATGAAAACTTCTAAAATATCAGATTTTAGATGAAAGTCGTATCTGTGGGGAAAGGTAAACATTAGCTTTGGAAAAACAAATGAAATGTTTCTTAACAGGGTTGGCAAGATGCGTGAAAGTATTCCTCATGCACATTTTTTCCCCCGAACAAGGGATAGTTTGTGAAGAGAGAAATTACAGTAGGCAAAGCAAGTTGGGATAGATTGTAAGCAACAGTTTAATGAGTAAACCATTCACAAATTTCCAGAAACTATTAGGCATTGAGAAGAATTGTCACTAAATATATGGTACTGATTACCTTTAAAACCTCATTCAACTCAGAAGTATGTATTTCATTATTCCTGTTATTTTCTGAGTATTTTGTATGTGTACAAAATTTGCCCAGAGCCTAGAGACTGTATTTTTTTCTACATAAAATACATGGATTATCAGTGTGTTTGACTTTTGTAAACGTGATTAGTATCCATAATTCAGACAGACACATGTTTAAAATGGCAGAAAATTCCAATTATTCAGCAGAACGAATTGATAACAGGAACTTAAGCATTTATCACATGCCTGACATTAGACTAGATGGAAATATTGAGAAATATGGCATGGCTACTGTTCTCAAAAACTTCACCCACTTCACTTAAGAATAAAAAATAACACACACGAACTTTACCCATTTCACTGAAGAATAAAAAATAACACACAAGAACTAAGTAATAAATGGGTACATGTCACATATAAGCATCATAGGAGTTCAAAGAAGAGAGAATAAAGATGACATCAGGGAGGGCTAAGATTATGCTGACTGCAGAGAAATGCATGAATTAACTACGTCCATCATTGTGAAGGGAGGAAGAATATCCACTAAGTGGAAAGAAAGGGTATTACTTGGAAAGAAATGCATATTCAGTATTACAACAATTTTATATACATATAACAATTATATATATATATTTAAAATATATATAGTAGAGATGGGGTTTCACCATGTTGACCAGGCAGGTCTGAAAATCCTGACTTCAGGTGATCCACTCGCCTTGGCCTCCCAACATAAAACAGATTTGTTATAACCATGACCACTTTCCCAACCTTCCTTCCCCAGTATATGCAGGCAGGCATGCTCTTCCCATGCTGTTAAAGGTAGTTAGTTGGAAAACACACCGTCAGCAGGTGTAGGACCCAGTATTAAGGGGTCAACATATCCCATGACTTGGTGTAACTTCTTCTGCGCTGGTAGTCTAATTATAAAAACAAGACTTAATTCCTTCTTCCAGTTATGTACGCAACAATCAGGTAAACTCAATAATAGTTAAATTAAGTGTTTTTTCCACAAGTATAAAGAATGCAGTTAAATGTGTGTTTTGTGTTTTTTGATTTTCACTTGTGTGCCTCTTCCAGCATATGTTCTAACTTGGCTATTAGCGAAATGGGAATTAGACTTCAAAATCTCAAGTCAAGTGGTACTGAATGATTCCTTCCCAATTGTGGGTCCCCATTTTTCTTTTGTGGCTCTGAAAGTCATGCAAAAGTCTGTGTTGCCTGGCCTCTGGAGATGTTAGCAACTGCAGATCCAAAATTGTCTATTTGCAGAGGACATAAAGTGAAGTGAGAATTTTTATGTCTGACCAGCTCATAGATCGAGTGGCTGCATCCTGATATTTTGGAATGAGAGAACTAGGTAGAAGAACTTAAAAATGTGTGGCTGCCACCTCACTCTCTTTTCCACAGTACTCTTAATCAAACTCAGATCTGTTGTTCCAAGTTATTTTTTACCTTGACATAGTGAGGTATGATTTTAAGTGCCAGTAATATGATTGTTTCCACAATACTGTGACATTTGCTTTCTTAAAAATGATACATGTGGGCCACCCCAAGGTCTCTACTGTCAGTGTCATTTTTAGTGATGTCAAAAAAGCCACTGCCAGATTTGACAAAGAAGACAAGTCTACAAATATAATCACCATGGCTGCCCAAGTCACTGGAGAATATGGTAGTGTTTGGAAGAGCTAGAAGTAAATTATTTAGTGCTTAGTGTGCCTTTGTGTTCAACATACCACTACCAGGATAATGTGGTTTAATGCTATAGAAAGCAGCAAGACAATTAATGAGGAAATGCACACATAGTTTCTAGCTATTAATGATTTTGCTGAATTTGAATAGTTTCAACTAAATCTGGTATTTTGATGGAAGCAATGATTAATAGGAGAAAATAGCAAATAAACAACAACAAAAAAAGAGCAAAGAAGAGGGTGGAAGGTGTGGTGACAATATCTGATGATGTCTTTAACAATTTAGTTTCCACACCCTTCAAATCAAGACAGTATCAGAAAAAGGAAAAAGTCAACCCCATATGTATAGTACTTTGATGTAATAACCTCTTCAGTAAGTTGCTAGAACTAATAATTTGTAACAAGTAATAGCTCATATGTAACCCATAAGATGGACAGCAAAGTGGAAATTGCTTACATTGAACATTCTTTCCAAGTGAGTAAAATCGCATAAGGAATAATGATCAAGGCTAAATAGCAGCAGGAGTGGGAAACTGACCTTTAAAAAAAAGAAGCCAATACCAGTATTTAGAAAACTACCAGAGAAAGGGTAAATAAAGGCAAGTTCACATGGGAAGGGAATGGCCAAAACCTTTCGCAAGGTCAAGTCCTCATCAGATCGCTAAGGGAAACGTGCAGGTCTCTGTGTGTGTTCACCTGGAATCTGCTCTGAAGCATGAGAACATTGTTCCTTCTCTATTTCCTTCATCACTGCCCCCAGAGACAGCACCACTTAAAGGAGGTAGAAAGAGACAGGAGAGAAGTGAGAAGGGCTGAAAAATGCCTGAGAGGCAGACAAAATTCTCTCCTGCACAGCTTTTGCCTCTTCTAGGAAGAAGAGAGGAGAATCGCTTTGCATTCGATATAAAAGTTAAATTTTAAATAAAAAGGGCAAATTCTTGAACTCAAGAATTAGCCTTTTCTAATTGCCAAAAATAGCAGAAAAGTTAGGAAATATGGCCAAAATCCTGTTAAGGGAAGAAAAGACAGAGGGGGCTCAATATAGAACAGTCACAATTTATTTAAAAAATAAAGTCTTTTCATATTTACCAATATTTCCCACTAAAGCAGTTATATCTCCTTGCGAATGAGTGAAGAGGCATTTTCTTACATCTTTCTTATCAGTTAGCAACGTGACACTCTGCTTTTGTTGTCTATTTGATCCTGATGTTTCACACACATAAAACTGAACTAATTGCTAAAACTTACTCTCCATGTCTACACTCACCACATCTCCATTTTTGACTTGATTTTCAAAACAGCTTTATTGAGATAGAATTCACATACTATGCAATTCATCCATTGAAAATATATAAGGTGAAATATAGGTTCTTAGTATAATACAGAGTTGTGCAACCATTACCACAATTTTATAAGATTTTTATCATACATAAACTCCACAGTCTTTAATTATAATTTCCCCTGCCAACCCTAAGCAACTACTAATTGACTTTCTGTCTATTTAGATTTCCCTATTCTGAATATTTTGTACATGGTCATATACTGCTTAACAGTTTCAGTGAACAACAGACCATATATACAACAGTGGTCCCACAGGATTATAATGGAGCTGGAAAATCATTACTACCTAGGGACATCATAGCATTCTTAATGTCATAGTGCAACACACTATCCACATGTTTGTGGGGATGCTGCTGTAAACAAACCTACTGCACTGATAGTCATATAAAAGTACAGCACATACAATTATGTATGGTACATAACACTTGATCATAAATAACTCGATTATACATTATTGCCTTATGTGTTTACTATATGATAGCTTTTTATTTTAGAGTATATTCTCTCTCTCTCTCTCTCTCTGTATATATATATATATTTTTTTTTTAAGTCCACTGTAAAACAGCCACAGGCAGGTCCTTCAGGAGGTATTTCAGAAGAAGGCATTGTTAGCATAGAAGATGACAGTTCTGTGCATGTTATCACCCCTGAAAATCTTTCAGTGGGACAAGAGGTGTAGGTGGGAGACAGTGATATTGATGATCCTGACCCCATGTAGGCCTAGGTTAATGTGCGTGTTTGTGCCTTTTTTTTTTAAACAAATAAGTTTAAAAGTCAAAAATAAAGAATAAAAAATTTTAAAGACTCAAAGACATATAGAAGACATATAGAATAGGGATATTAAAAAGAAAATTTTTTTATATAGCTGTACAATGGATTTGCATTTTAACCTAAGTATTATTACAAAATAGTAAAACTGTTAAAGAAAATCAAGAGGTTATTAAATAAAAAAGTTGTAGTAAGCTAAAGAAATGTTTTTAATAAACTTAGTGTGGCCTAAGTGTACAGTGTTTATGAAGCCTACGGAATGTACAGTAATGTCCTAGGCCTTCATGTTCATTCACCCCTCACTGCCTCAGCCAAAGAAACTTCCAGTACTGAAAACCCTATTCAAAATAGGTGCTCTATACAGATGTACTCTTTTTAAATCTTTTATTCCAAATTTTTACTGTACCTTTTCTAAGTTTAGATATATTTGGACATACAAATACCATTGTGTTACAATTGCCCACAGTATTCAGTACAGTAACACACTGTACGGGTTTGTAACCTAGGAGTCATAGGCCGTATTATACTGTAATAGGCTATATACCATCTAGGTTTGTGAAGTACAATCTATAATGTTTGCACAAGAAGAAAATGGCTCAATGATGCACTTCTCAGAACAAATCTCTGTTGTTAAGCAATGCATAACTGTATATGGAATCATACAATATATGGTTTTTGTGACTGATTTTTAGTGTAATGTTTGAAGGTTCATTCATGTTGTAGAGTAAATCAGAATTTCATTCCTTTTTGTAGTCCAATAACATTGTATTACAAAGATATACCAAAGTTTGTTAATCCATTCTTTAGTTGATAAACATTTGAATTGTTTTCACCTTTTGGCTGTTATGCATGATATTGCTATGAATTCTGGTGTACAAATTTTATGTGGACTCATGTTTTGTTTCTCACAGGTATATATCTAGAGGTGAAACTACTGGGTTGTGAGGAAGCTCTGTTTAACCTTTTTTAAAAATGCCAGACTGTTTCCAGAGCAACTGTACCTTCTACAATTTCTTTACATTCTCACCAACACTTACTATTATCTTTCTTTTTATCGTAGTCATTCCAGTTCATATCAGTGGTATCTAATCGTGGTTTTGATTTGCATTTCTGTGATGGTTAATTATAGGGCCATCTTTTCATCTGTCTAATGCCATTTGTATCTCTTCTTTGAAGAAATGTCTAGTTTAATCCTTTGCCTCTATTTTAATTCTATGAGATTTTTTATCCACTTTTTTGATGGTGTCCTTCAAACTACAAAACATTTTTAATTTTTGTCTCATTTATCTGTCTGACTGTTGTCATTGCTTGTACTTTTACTGTCGTATCTAGGAGATTATTACCTAATGAAGATTTATGAGATTCTGGTTATGTTTTCTTCTAAGAGTTTAATAAGTCAGCTGTTATATTTAGATCTTTGATCCATTTTGAATTAATGTTTATATATGGTGTGATATAAGAGACTAACTTTATTTTTTTCAAACACAGATATGCAGTTGTCCCAGTACCATTTGTTGACAAGACTCTTCTTTTCCCCAGTGAATTAATGTATTGACAGCAACTAGATTTTAATGTGACTTCTTAGCTGAATTTTTCTCTCCATAATATGCTTTTGACCTTGGCTCCAAGTTCTTGAGCCCACATTTTTTCTTACAACAAAATTTGGCACCCTAACTTTTTTGAGTAAATTTCTCTCTTCTCTCACTGACCTGAAAACTTAAGCTACTAACCAGCAATAGCTGGTTGTTTTTCCCTCCATTCCTACAGCACTACCCACAGAAACCATCATAGCTTTGCTATGGTGCAACCTTTAAAGTACAGTTGAGCTCACTCCTGGTCCAGCCCATAGCCGATGATTAACGATCCAATTTCTTCAAAAGTTACTTCTGTAACATCACTCATATATACAGTTGACTCTTGAGCAACACAAGTTTGAACTACATGGATACACTTATATGTGGATTTTTAAAAATAAATATATTAGAAAATTGGAAATCTGTGACAATTTGAAAAAAAACTTGCAGATTAACCATGTAACTTAAAATATTTTTTAAAATAAAAGAAGTTTAGGTGTGCTATGAATACATAAAATATATTAGATATGAGTCTATTTTATCATATATCACCATAAAATACATACAAATCTATCGTAAAATGTTAAAATTTATCAAAGCTTACTATTGTGGGATCTGGCCCGCAGTCTGCAATGCAACGAGGTTCTCTCTTTGTTCCCAGGTGGATCGGCAGGTAGAGAAATAATAGACACACACAAGATAGTGAAAGCTGTGTCCAGGGGGGTCACCACCTTCTGGTCCCACGGTGCCAACAATGTACTGGATGTGCCAGCATTTATTATTAAATTTAGTGAGGGCAGGGGTAGGTTAGTGAGGGATTTAGGGTCATTTGATTGTGAGGTGAGATGGTCACATGGGGATGAAGTAATTCTTTAACATAACATCTGTATGCAGAAGTGCAGTATACAGAGATAAGAATTTACAATATAATGTGTGCATCAGTAATTTCTAACAGAGCCTTAAAACAGGAACAGCAGTAACAGTTGCAGCAAAAGCTGGTTACAAACAATTCATAGAAACAGGACGTGAAGTTTAATTTCTAACAGAGCCTTGAAACAGGAACACAGTCTTTCTATAACTTATGATTAGCAAGATATTAATCAGTAGTAACAGTCGCAGCAAAAGCTGGTTACAAACAATTCATAGAAACAGGACTTGAAGTTTAATTTCTAACAGAGCCTTGAAACAGGAACACAGTCTTTCTATAACTTATGATTAGCAAGATATTAATCAGTAGTAACAGTCGCAGCAAAAGCTGGTTACAAACAATTCATAGAAACAGGACGTGAAGTTTAATTTCTAACAGAGCCTTGAAACAGGAACACAGTCTTTCTATAACTTATGATTAGCAAGATATTAATCAGTAGTAACAGTCGCAGCAAAAGCTGGTTACAAACAATTCATAGAAACAGGACGTGAAGTTTAATTTCTAACAGAGCCTTGAAACAGGAACACAGTCTTTCTATAACTTATGATTAGCAAAATATTAATCAGTAGTAACAGTTGCAGCAAAAGCTGGTTACAAACAATTCATAGAAACATGAGCAAAGTAACACAACTGGTTAGACCAGAAATTCTCAGAAGGGAGTATGTCTTCACCCTAAAGAGGCCTAGAAGAACCGTGACAAGATGAAAGCTTTCATAGCCCTATCTTATCCATACGGACAGGCACCCCCCCATGTGTCCATTTATAAGCTCCCCATGAGGGTCGCATTCCATTCCCAGAGCTATGAACATCTGCTTTTCTGGGATAGGAATCTTGGTGATGTGAAACCTCCCTGACTGCACGTCCATTCATAGGCTCTCTGCAGGGGGGAAGTACATCATGTGCTGTTGGCTCATTCTGGCAGTCCAACCTGGCATTGTCTTTACACAATCCTGCATGCAATTTTGTATTTACAATAATCAGGAGCACTTCATCTTTTGTTCCATAGCAATAGTTTCAGGGGGTCTCCCTACAGCTTGCACCCACAAACACAGACCATACATGGCACCATTCACAGTCAGATAAATGTAAACAGAAGTAAAGATGCAGCATTAAATCATAATTGCATAAAATTCACTTTAGTACATACTGCACGACTGTAACAATATCGTAGCTACTTCCTGTTGCTATTGCAGTGAGCTCAAATATTGCAACTATCCACTTAAATGCCTGTGGTGCTAATGATCTCCGTGTAAGTGGGTGTATCCAGTAAATTTTATATTGCATTAAAAAGTGATTTCAAAGTTCTAGAGTATTTTTCATCTGTTTAATGCAATGTGATAAATCTTGAGTAACACCATGAGGCCCATACAAGGGGCCACCAGTGATGCTGGGAAGTGCTCCCAAATAGCAAAGTCATGACATTACAAGAAAATGTTAAATTGCTTGATATGTATCATAGATTGAGTTCTGCCACTGTGGGCACCTGCCATTTCAGGGAATTCATCTTTTGAACAGGTGATGTAAACTTACAGTATTGATAAATACAGTACAGTACTATAAATGTATTTTCTCTTTCTGATTATTTTCTTCACAACATTTTCTTTTCTCTTAATTGGTGTATTATGAAAATACAGTATATAATATATATAACATGAAATATATGTGTTAATCAACTGTTTATGTTATTGTTGAGGTTTCTGGTCAAGAGTTTTTGAGAAGTCAAAAGTTATACTGAGATTTTTGACTGCACAAGGAATCAGTTCCCCACAGCCCCTCTGTTGTTTAAGGGTCAACTATAAGTCTTTAATCTCAGCCCCCTCTCAGGCTCGAACCTGAAATTTCTAATCTCCTGCTGGTATCTCCACAGAGATGTACCATTACCACCACAAAGTCAAATAAATAAAATAATGTGTTACCCATAAAACTTGTTTCAACTCCAGCATTCTGTTTTCCAGTAAGGAGAATTATCATTTTTCTAATCAATAGGCCTGAAACTTCAAATTCATTTCTGATATTCTTCGCTACCTTGTCTCAGTGTAGCCATTTTGTTTGTTTGTTTGATCAGTGGACAAATCAGAATTACCTTCCCGGGAATTTGGATCTTAAGCAAAGACTGTATAATTTTGCTAAGACTGCAATAACAAACTACTACAAAGTGGGTCGCTTAAACAACAGAACTCATTGTCTTACCATACTGAAGGCTACAATCAAGGTGATGGTAGAGTGAGTCTAACCTTCTGAGTGTTCTGAGGGAGAAATCTGATCCACCCATGTCTCCTAGCTTCTGGTGGTTTGCTGTCAGTCCTGGGTGTTTCTTCACTTCTGCTCCAATGCCCTTATCTCTACTTTCATTTTCACATGGTAGTGTGTGCGTGTCTGTGTATGTGTATTCACATTTTCTCTCTATGTAAGAACAGTGGTCATACTGGATTAGGGGCCCACCCTACTCCAGGATAACTTCATCTTAACCAATTATGCCTGCAATGGCCCTATTTCCAAATAAAGTCACATTCTGAAGGTCTAGGGGTTGAAACTTCAACGTACAAATTTTGGAGGAAACAATTCAAACAATAGCAAAGACACAGAAGACAAAAGGAGTTTAGGAAACCCTAGTAGACAATTTCTACTTTCCTGCTGTTGAAAACAGCAGAGCTTATTTGATTACCACACTTTTTCTAAAAGTGCATTGTTTTCACAGGTCAGAATTGTCCAGGAAACAGGCTCTGAGAGTGAGATCTGAATGTGGGAAGCTTATTGAGGGATTGAAAAGATTTCCCATATATAGAGATTTAAAAGACTCTTAGACCTGATAGAGCATACTTATGTAACATTTTCATTTAAAGACAAAAGATGAAGTGCTATTAAAAAAAAAAAAAGGCAAGTACAGGCGAACACTATGGTCAGAAAGATATCCATACACTAGCTTCCATGGGCCTCATATGTGCAAGGATTGTACTTCATAACTGGATTCAACCAAGAACTATGTGAGAAAGCTTGGTGTTGGGAGAGCTCAAAGCAGAAGCTCCAATAAAATTTTTATGCCTCTCTGGTCATGCTGTCAAACCAGCCTGTTTAACCAGTTAAAACATTTGGAAACCAACAGTAAAAACATAAAATAAAATTGGGGCTTGGCAGGGAAGTTTCAGACTTTTAACAGAATGTGATAAATCCTACTACCCTAGTCTTGCCCAAGAGTCAAAGTCATACTTTCAAGTATCGCTAGAGCTAATGGTAGTTATCCCATTAAAGCAATAAATCAGCTCCATCCTCTATAAGATTGATCTAGGGATCAAAACCTGCCTCTAAGGAAGTGAAATGAAACATATTGGGAAGTAGGAGAGGTTGGGATGTGGTTCAGTTGCAACAGATTCTTCAGCCAATCCTATGGAGAACTCTGGAGCTAGGATGGCTCTTCAGAGGAGTCCCAAATTGAGGCAAGGAGTCAAAGAGAAAAAGGTATATTCCCCCATCAAACTGTCATGGGATGGAAATTGAATAAGGCTAAACAGAGTGGCTTTAATCAATGTAACACCCCTGGGAAGTCAGCTCCCTTTAGCCAAGTTAAATTCCCAGAGAGGGAGTGGGTTGGCAGGGGTGAGCTGCCAACACATTCTGAAGCTGGGGAATGAGGACCTCAGTGCTCAAAGGTCAAGGGACAAAGTATTACAGTTCTTTTTTTCATTCTACATATGGCTTCAATGTTCCTCCAACAAGTTCCTTTTTCACTTAAATTTTTAAAGTTGATTTATGTTGCTTACCATCAGTGAAATTTAACTGATACGGCACCAATATAAAATTAGTTCCCAACTTTTTCTAGTTTCTTCATTTTGGTTCTCTTTAATGACATAATTGGCATGAATCCTGCTTACAATCTCTTGTAAACTACCCTTCCACAAGCAAGTCTATATTTAAATTTATACTCCAAATTATGTCTGCCACATTGTTGTTGAACATAGGAAGGTCCTTAGTAAAATTTGGCCCTCTGGTGAGCAGAATGATGGTCCTTCCAAGGCTACTTAGGTCATGTGTAGAGCATGGGAGTAATATTAGATATATACTGACCTGAAATGGAAGGGCAAGAATTAACAAAATAACTACCCGAGAGTCTTTCTCCAGAAATATAGGTAGTTATAAAAGTTTCAAAGATCTGGAGGCACAGAAGCACGTGCCAACATTAAGAAAGCAGCCGGTATTATAGGTCTCTGATGAGACAGCAGATTGCCATCCGGTTTATAGACTTCGACGGCAAAGGAAACCAGGATACATAGTGCTTCAAGCCTCACACAGGCTTGAAGTAGGGGCCCACCCTACTTCAAGACTGCAATGACCAGTCAGGCAGCAAGCAATATTTATATTCAGTGGGGACAGGTCTCAGCTTCTGTGTTACTCTTTAAATATATAACTTTAGTGTAAGAGCAGAAGACTACTGAGTTTATGGAAGAATGTCAAGCTCTTAGTCTGGGTTATAGGGCAGAATTCTGGCACTGAACATAAAACGTAATTGGACAAAATTTGGAAGTAAAGTCAAAACAAAACCTCAGTATCAATGGATTAACCCAGCATGGTAGAGGAGGAAACGACTATGGCTTTGAAACAACATGAGTATCTACTCCCTGAGATTGAAGGAGCTGAGTCCTGGATATTGGCAGTGAGGGGGATGCAGGAGCAATCAATACTATAGGTAAAACTCTATGGTTTACCCAGGACAGTCCTGGTTTTGCCCCTTATACTAGAACCCTTCTTCATTTAGCATTGGCACTAGAGAAAATGCCCAAGTTTAGATGACATATATGTGGTCACTCTACTAGCCACATGACCAGGAGAAGGGGAAGGCCAAATGACAAGGAGGCCTAATTTTTACCATCTCTGCCAGGTAAGCTTAAATGCTACAGTTGAGACAATGAGAGCAGAGGGTAGACAGAACCAGCAGAGTTACATAGACTGGCAGAATGAGACAACAAAGGAAAAAGTGATCAAAGACCACCTACCTACACAGAGAAGCAAATGCACTCTGATATCCAAATATAGCTTTCTTTTGGTATGTGAGTTAAAAAAAAATTAATGCCTTAGTTAATTATATAATGCTTTCCCCACAGAGCTACAATTTCTTTCTTCACTTTAACTTTTTTTTTTCTCATTGTCAAGTGACCCTGTTGTTTCCCAAATGAATCAGTTGGATTTGGCTTGGAATAATTTAATTGAAACAACTGCTATCATGATGCAAAAAAAAAAAGAAAAAAAAAAAGTGTATCCAGCTAATATAATAGAACTGATTACATGACTGTGGTCCGAAAAAACAAAACAAAAAAAAAAAAAAAAAAAAAAAAAAAAACAAAAAAACATGCAATCACATATATCTAAATCTCTACCAAAGAAAACTCCAAAATCCAGTAAAATTAGGCATTTTACTAATTTGCTTTAATTCAAGTCAATTCTATAGCTTAAATTTAACATTCCCACTCCTGGGAAGCCAAATTCTTTAGAGACTGAATATCTTAAATCCTTAGGCCAAGATAGAGCCTTTAATTGAAAAATAATCTTATTCTTTCTTTCTGTGTTAAGGGGTAAAAAATTAAAATCACTGTATTTTTTTCCCCTTCTGGTCCTAAGAGAGGTTTCCCCATTCATGACATAATTGGAAGTTTTCAAACCTAAAACACTTTTACAGCAGGAACAAATCATGCTAAATAGAATCCCTCTCTCAGCTTTTTGGAGAACAGGCTCCATGAAGCTCTCAGAGGGCTCAAAGTAGGACAGTGTAGTAAGAAATGAGGCTAGAAATAAGGGCAGGCTACCAACGGGGAAAAGGGGCTTGGCAAATAATTGCCTAAGAAAACATTCCCCGAAAGTTGGAAATCTTATAACCAGGGTGGCCAACATTAAGTTAGAATTTATTTCTACTGATCTATAAACAAATGACTAAGAAGACATAAATTCCCTAAAGTACTGTTTCCTGTGTTTAATTAGTTTCAAAGCAGTACAGTGTAGTGGTCAAGAGTATAAGCTCGAATATCAGTCTACCTGGTCCCTGCTCTTAGCTCAATCTCCTACAATGTAGGAGATGTAACTAACCCCAGATATGTTATATAACCATTAATTCTCAGTTTGATCATCAGTAAAATGGGGTTGGTCATAGTAGTATGTCACAGAGTTATGAGAATGTATCCAGTTAATATACACTCTAAAATGCTTAAAATCATCTTTTCTAATCATTTTTTCATTCTGCCAGTGAAAGTCAGCAGAAATTTTAATGACTTCTCATCTGGGAATTGGATGGTTTCCACTGACTGATGGTTTTGTTCATTCAGGTTTCTCTTTATAATCATCTCTGAAGCTCCCTTTCAACTCTCCCTGGATCAAACAATTGTTGGCATTTGCACATATGGGGATATTTATCCACATAGTTTGGACAACAAATTTGCTTTCGAAGACTAGACTTTCTGTTTCTAGTGTGGTTTAGAATCCAAAACATGTTCTTCATCCTGAGATATACTCATACCACATAGCTTGTACTAAAGAAAATAATCGAAGCCACTTGCAACTATACTGAGGATAAAGAGATAAAATAATGAAGGTCATTACTGCTTTAAAACCTAAGTTTTAGAACAGCCCCTCAAACAATTTTAGCCCATATGTAGTTTTGATAAGTATAAACATAATGAAACATTCATAAGTATTATTAAGTAATATTTGGAATGCATAGGTATTATTAATATTTGGAATATGCAGATAAACAGTGCATAGTAGGACTACATGAAGAGCACATTGAAGGTCTTATTGTACAGGTGCACACAGAGATATTAATTCTCATATTGGCCCAGAAGGGCACAATTACTTTACCAAAGGAAAGAACTTTTATTAGCTTCCTTCACTAGGGTTGTTTCCTTGTGACAATAAAATAGGTATAAATTTGCCTATATTTGGCAGTTGTAAAGATGATTAAATAAAATCATGCATATATAGTATATATAGCACAGGGCCTGATATAGGGCAAGTACTCAATTCATGAAATATATATCATCTTAGAAATTATTAGCCCTATTAATGTTAGAGTATATTTTATACTATGTACAAGATTCTTAAAATTTATAATGTAGAAGTCAGGGAATTAGAAAAATAAATTGAATATAAAAGCTACTGATTATCAGTGTATTTTTTTCCTTGTGCATTTCCAATTTTTTTTCTTTTAATCATCTTTCAAGTTCTTTTCTCAATTCGAAAATTCAAAGATAAATAATAAAACACATCCTAAGAAGGCTATGATATTAGAAAGAAAGCTTATAGCTAGGTGTATTCTTTAATCTCTGTGAAACTTAATAGGAATTATATTTTCTTCTTCTGACTTGAATAGCATTTTCTTTTGAAGTAATTTAAAACATATAGCTATCAATATTAGATATATTCAATAAGAAAATTCCAATAAGCAAGGAAAAGAAAATACAAATTACTTTTCGTAATTATCTGCTTCAGCCAGAACAGAGGAACTGGTGCTAAATAAATTCTGCCACCAAAAACAATTATAAAACTGGAAAAATATGTAATGCAACTCTTTTAAGCATTGGGCAGTAGGCAGCACAACAGCACAATCTTTGAAAGAAGGGAAACTCACAATGTGAATCACATGTTTGTTCTAGTTCTCTGCCTAGAGATAATTTCCCAGTTCCCAGCCTAGGGAGCTTGAGTTCAAGTGGAGCATGGTGGTCCTTCTCAGATGTGAAGGCAGAGGTACACGTTAGAGGTGACCAAAGTGACTAGAATCTGTGGGGCAGGAAACTGAAAAGATGGGAGCTACATAGGGATTGGGAGTGGGAAAGGCAGAAGCTCATTTAGGGATTCTCTATGAATCTTTGGCTCAGGACTGGTTTGCACATGCATGGAACCAGACTATACAAGGCTTAACAATGAGTAGCGACTATAGGTCTGAGAGAGAAACAGAAATACTAGAGATCAAACAGTGCTAGGAAGTAGAGTTTCAGCCCAATTCCAACACAGACATGTAGTTGAAACTCAGAAACTCCACAACCTGAGAACTAAAGATCACACCCTAGAGTAGACCTGTTCTAGACATGCTCTAACAAAGTCTGAATCACAAAAGTCAAGAATTCTTTAAAGAAATTCAGGGGATGTAGTACTTGGGAGTTCAGATCCTTCCAGTTTAGAGGGACTTAAGAAGCAAGTTGGGCTTTTCACAGAACTACCATCAAAAAGCATAAAAACAGACACATGTTCACTGTGATCAGTCAGTTATTGGCCTGCCTGCAAGAACAAAAATCAATATTCTTTAGAGGTGGACAGCAGAATCTAGAATCACCACAATGTATTACCCTAACACCCAGTATATAATAAATATCGGTGTATATGCAAACAGAAAAATGTGGCCCATATTCAAGAAACAAAAGCAGCCAATAACTGACTCTGAAAAGGTTCAGATGTTGGATTTAGCAAGAAATAATTTAAAGAAGTTGTTATAAGTGCTTTTAAATATATAGAAGAAAATATGCTCATTTTGAGTGAACAGATTGGGAATCTCAGCAGATAAATGGAAAATAAAGAACCAAATGAAAGTGGAAACAATAAATGAAATTTTTAAAAATTCCAACAGGCTTAACAACAGATTAGAGATGACAGAAGGCAGAATCAGTAAACTTGAAGCTAGAGCAAAATAAATTATACAATCTGAAAACCAGGCAAAAGTATTATATTCAAAACCTGGAAGATATAGTGAAAGATATACATAGAGAGAAACAATGGCATTAAATGTATATCTAAAACAACAAATACACACTAAAAATGAGTAAGAAGCCACCTGATGACCCACATACATAAGGTCAAACTAAACTTAAATGAAAGAGATAATATATATATAAGAAAATAAATTTTTAAAAAATAGAAAATAAATGCCTCAAAGGGGATCAACAACGACAAAGTCTGGTTCTTTGAAAAAATTGAAAGAAGTATTACTTCCAGTACTTAATTTTCACATACGTCTAAATGTTTTATATATGAATATATGTAGGTATTTGTGTAATGAATGTCATATATAATATATAAAATAATACAGATATATTTATATTAAATATATTATTTTCTTGAGATTTATGATTAATGATAGTCATATCTTAATTTTGAATTACATTATTCAAAAGATAAAATGACTCTTTTTGTTCCATTTAACATATTGTACTTTGAACATAATATCAACACATGTTCTGTTGTTGATTATGCTTGCCTTGTTGATTTTGAGTATTATGTTCCTTTGAATTTGTATGTAGGTTTTAACATGTGTCAAGAACAACATGTAATTGAATTGAATTTTTAAAATTTCATCTTATAATCTCTTTGGTAAATCAAGTCCAATTTCTTTTATAATTTAAGAGACTATACCATTACTTATGTCAATCATTTATATTCTCAATTTTAAAGTTATTTGTTGCCCATAATTTCTCTTGTTTTATATGAGGCTTGTATTCTCTTTGATTTTTCTAAATTTTCTTCAGTCTTTAGAGAATGCATCCTAATTTTAATCATTCGAAAAGATATAAGAATTCTCAAAAGTGTCTTAAAATATATTTATTTGATTGTCATCATCAAAAATATGTTTGGGTCTTTCTTCTTTTATTAGGAAAATTTTACTCTCTTCCCAATAACTCCCCACATAAACACATTACTCAATCTTTGATGATATTACTAATATTGCTGGTACTGATTATAGGTATTACATATTTTCAAGTAACATGAATTTTCATTAAAGAGTAATTACTGTATTACATTTAGCTTTAAACCCAGATTTATAATATAATCATTTTGATCTTCAATTGCTTCTAATGCTTATTACTAATTTCAACTTCTAGTCAACGCCTTTGCCATGTCCCTTCCTAGATAGTGTTTTGCCATTTGAAGCTAATATCTCTAAATTAGCAGAGCTCAAAACTGGAAAACAAGAAGCAAAAACTCCACAAGTGTGTTTTAAGGTTTAATAAAGGGAAGCTCCACTTCCATGTTCACTTCCCTTGGTTCCTGGATCCTCATGTTATTCCTTGAGAACAGCAGCCCAAATGGTGTTTGTTTCTAAGTATATACTGTAGCCTGTAAGATCAATCTCTCACAATGTTAGGTTGCTACCATCCCATTTGTGCCATAATTTAATCTTTGGGAGACCATTTTGTTAAACTAGTCAGTTGCTTTTGAGTGAAGAAACTTATGGTAATTACTGGTGAATTCCATATACATGAGTCATTGCCACATGTATTTTGCTATGAAATGAGTTCCCTGGCCAGGATCAATGTTGCTTGTATCATGGTAAATAATAAGGCATTCATAAGTGTGTGGATAATAGTGTTTGTAGAAACTTTGTGGTCAAGAAAAAAATGCATATCCAAAATAAGTGTGTATTCTAATGAGGAACAAATCTCTGCTTCAGCCAAGATAGAAGGAGGACAATGTAAGCAACCTAAGACCAAATGGCCCCCTCATCTCTCTCCGGAGAATCAGGATGACTCTCTCAGAAGTCAGGCTCTAAACCAAAATCTATGTGTGTGCATCTTTCAGGCCCAACCATTGATATTTACAAAGGTTCTGTACTACAGAGCTTTTTGGGGATACTGCCCCTCACACACTGGGCTCGGTAGACAGTCAGTGCATTAATTTTTTGGAGGAAGTTTTAGTCAAGGCATCTGGCTCCCTATGCTCATGTGTGTGTCTGCATTCCTCTTCCAGGGACCAGCACTCAAAGGCCTCCTCATTGGTGAGGTGGGGTGAGGTTTGATGGTCTTGACTGAGGCACTTTCAGCACCAAATTCAAGATTAAAGATACAATAAACTAATCGCATTCTAACATGATCCCATGTATTATATTAGTCAGAGTTCAATCAGAAACTTGGAAACCATACTGGTTATTTTAACTAAGAGAATTTAACATAGGAAAAGCAGTTAGACACTGGAGGACTAAATAAGCAAAGGAAAACACTGAGCCAACATAAGTTAGTAACTGCAGGAAACAGCAACCAACCCTAAGCCAGGAGAACAAAAGATGAATATTGCTAATACCTGCACCTGCAGAGCTCTGAGGAGATGGCATCTCTGATGCTGCTAATGCTCCGTTTGCTCAGAGGAGGAATGCCCCCCAAGGGTTGGATTCAGACATTTAAGGAGGACTTTCTAGGTAGCACAATGAGACTGATCTGAGAATCTGGAAAGAAGCTGGGAACTGGAACCAACTCTGCTTTCTGAGGTGAAGAAATGTTTCCTAGAGGTGCTGACAGGAACAATATGGAAACAGAAAGAAGCAAGTTATTTCTCTGTGTTCTGCCTTCCAGT
Organism: Rhinopithecus bieti; assembly: GCF_001698545.2. Classification (NCBI taxonomy): domain Eukaryota; kingdom Metazoa; phylum Chordata; class Mammalia; order Primates; family Cercopithecidae; genus Rhinopithecus; species Rhinopithecus bieti. The sequence goes on along the minus strand of NW_016828776.1, from coordinate 1,214,297 downwards.
CTCCTCTGGCACCTCCTATTGGTATTCTTGGCCAGGCAGAGCCACTTGGCAAAGAAGACATGTAATTTGCATTGTACCAGCCCCAGAAACACAAAGCAGATTACACAAAGTTGGGTTTAGGGATGAGAAATAAGCTTAACAATTGATTCACCATGTCTTCATTATTTTTAAGCTTTTAATTTTTATTCATCTCTTGGTCAACTGGAGTGAACTGACATAATTTCAGTGCCATGTTTCTTACTTTTTTGTGCATTTGGAATCTGAGAATATTATTCCCTTGCCTTTGTTAATAAATGACAACTTTTTTTTTCTTTACAAAAGTCCTGTGCTATAATTGTTTTTATGCTCAAAATTTCTTAGATATTACTTCATAATACTCAGGAATTTAATGTTGTAGAGGAGAGTGGATGCTATATTGTTTTGTTATGTTGCAGGTAATCTGTTCTCCTCTTGAGTTATAATTGAATTATTTTTATTCTTAATACACAGAACATTAAGCCCATTCTAGGTATATCTTCATTTGCTTGATTTGGAATACAGTGACCCTGTTTCGATTTGTATCATGGTCTGCCTTTGGCTGGGGGATTTGCTCTCATTTTTTATGGCTGAATAGTGCATCTTTTTCATTTGTTCTAATTTCTTCTTTAGATATAGAATTATCAATATGTTGCCTTTCCAGTTTTGTTCTCAGATATATATTATTTCTTATTATCATATATATTTTTCCTTTCCTTTGATGACTAGGAGAACTATTCAAATATATTCTTTACATCATAGATTTAATTTTCTGCAATATCACTTCTGTTCAGAACTGCTATTACATTTTAATTTCTTGCAATTCTTCCTTATCACATCTTATCTTTCCCTCTCATCCTGTTGCCTTTTAATATTATTCAGGTTTTTCTTTATGAATCCTGTAACTGCTGTTCATAAATGCCATGGCTCCTTGTAATCTATTGCAGATGCTGAATTTTTTTTTTTTTAAATTCTCTTCTCAATCATTTATTAGATAATTTTTAGAGGTATTTTCTGCATGTAAGTCTTCAAATGCCATTCTCATTATCTCTTTCTTCAGTTCACATTACTGGGATTTCTTTCTTTTAAGATATCTCCTAAAATGGTGTGCTATATTCAAATTCAATGTCTCCTATCAGATGTAGTGTGAATTGTTTTATGTCTTATTTTCTTCTTCTGTGGCAAATATCCTTCTTCAAGCTACACCTCAGGAACAAATTTGTGTGCTCAGTTCCCAATCTAACGTTCTTTCCAAGAACTTTCAAATAAATTGTCTTGTGAGATGAAATCTTTTAGTATTCATACTCTCTGGTTTCTGTCATTCTGAAAATAAGGTATACATGAAAACTCAGAATTTCCAACATGCTCTTTTTCAGAGTTATTCATGTTTTCTCTTACATCTTTACAGGTTTACTTATGTTGATTATTCATCTTCAATATCATGTGCTGCTGACAGCACTTCTCACTCTCTTACCCATTGCCACTTCTGCCCAGGCATCTTCATGGCTTTACTATCTCTCTTCCTCTCTCTCTCAGGAAGATGTATAGTCAAAGTGGATACTAATTCTGTTTACTTGCCATGTAAGCAGAACATTTGCCTATTTATCCAGTGAATACATTTTCTGAAAATTTGAATATGGATGTAGGTATACCTGTTTTTTTTTTTTTAATGCTTTATTACATGAAGACAGGAGTATCTAATTAGGAGTGAATGATTGTGTTTTTCTCAATCCAGATTCATGTGTGTTTAATACCAGATTCCTGAAAAATTAGAGCTTGAGACAAGGACTATTTAGACTATATCTACCCAGGACAGCTAGAGTGAGGTATAAAAAAGTTAGGTGAAGAAGAATACAATACTGCAAAGTGATGCATTGCAGCATCAGCTACTGCTTCACACTGAAGTCCCTCCACAGGTCCCTCCGCAGGTATCTCTGCCAGACATTTTGAAAGTATCAGGAGGACTGTATGAGGAAACATTCTTGGAGCAGTGCATGTGATAGAGGAAGAAGGTGGAATTTATTTGCATGCCTTTTCTTGTCTCTTGCTTCCCAGGGGACACAGTTTACTCATGAGTGAGTTACCCCTATCACACTTCCAGGTTGCATCATCTGGATCCTTTGATAGCTGTTCAGGATGCCAAATCCTATGTCCTAAAGTATGTATTTTATTTGGGTCCAGCAGTGGCAGGGAGACCAAAAGTCTAGGTATGTAAGATTGTTCAGCCTGGTTGCAAGGAAGTGGCCTAGAGAGAGGGCCTGCCACTCTCAAGACCAATGACTTGTTGGCTGCTTCAGGTGGAGTCAAAATGGTGGGGAAAAGGGAACATCAAGGCAATCTGGAGTGATTAATACAATTTGCATGATACAGTGTGCCTTATCATTATGAATTTCTGTGGATTATTGCATAAGAGCACCAATCAAATGTTATTGCAAATCTTTTTGTCACTTTTTGGCAACTGAGCTCGTGTTTTTATAGTGGGAGTTTTTTAGTGGGAGTCTAGTGGGAAGTTGACATTGAGTGCTGATGGCCAGATGTGAGAGCAACTTTTGAGATTTGCATGAATGCTTTAGAGGTAGTAAGTTTTATCTCTCTACCTACGTTAACATATAATTATCAGTATGCAATTTGTCAAATTATTCTAGCTGATTTATTTTTAATGAAAGGTGAACTCTAATTTATTAGTTGACATTGTTTAATTCCTTGTTCAAATTAAAAAGGATTCATTCTCTGCTGGAATGTCTAATATTTGACACGTCACATTTTCTGTTTATATTTTATTTTGAAGGAGTTGGCTGATTTTGATGAAGTAAAGACAGCTAATAAGAGGTATCAAGAGACAAAATATAAAATTATTTTTTGGTCCTGCCTGCTTTCTTGAAAAAACGAATCAAAAATTCACATTAACATACCACCTGTGATTATATAAGTCATGCTTTAGAATTCCAGGAACTACATAAACTACAATATGTGCTCTATTAAAATGTTTGAATATATAACAGTAATAAGTTTCTACCATTTGGAGAAATATAAGTCAAAAAATTACATAATTTTTTCTCTCTACTGATTGTATGTCATCTTGCACAAAAATGGCAGTGGAACTAATCTATTAAGAATGGGAAAACTGTTCTGAGTTAGTTTTCTAGTGGCTAGAAAGTGAATTTTATAAATTAAGTTTTATACCATCACACATGTAATCATTTGAAGCATGTACTTATGATCTAAAGAAATTGTAAGTTCTTTTTTTCAATATTCCAACAGAGCAAAACAAACCTATATATGTGGACTTCATCCTCAAACATAAATGGATAAGTTCTTCTCTAGATTTAAGACAGTGGCCAGGCGCAGTGACTCACGCCTGTAATCCTAACACTTTGGAAGTCCGAGGCAGGTGGATCACGAGGTCAGGAGATTGAGACCGTCCTGGCTAACACGATGAAACTCCGTCTGTACTAAAAATACAAAAAATTAGCCAAGTGTAGTGGCACGTGCCTGTAGCCCCAGCTAATCTGGAGGCTGAGGCAGAAGAATTGCTTGAATCCGGGAGGCAGAGGATGCAGTGAGCCAAGATCATGCCATTGCACTCCAGCCTGGGAAACAGAGCCAGACTCTGTCTCAAAAAAAAAAAAAAAAAAAAACAGTAAAGATAATTTATTACTTAGAAAGTATGTCTCTTACAGAAAAATATGAAGTAGAAATCTAGTTCTTCCTAGCCAGTTTTAACTTTGTCTTTATTTAGATAGTTGGAGGGGGGAAAGAATGTAAAGGATGGAAGAAAAGTAGAGAGAAAACATGGCCAAGGGGAAGAGGAAAATGAATAGTGAATGGAGAGATAATTGAGCAAGGTACATTAAATTTATCTGTTAGGTGTTGGAAATCAGTATTAAAAATTTAAAACACCCAAACCAGAACATCATTACCAACTTCAAACAAAGAGAATGACTTCAAGGTTTTTAAGGTTTTTTTTTTTAATCAAGATATTCAAAATTCATTTTTTTCAAATAGTCAGTTATTCATGTTTTAATGATCATCAAATTAAGTAACATGCCCTAAGTTCCTGGACAACACCATTTTTTACTAAAAACAAAAACAATTTTTATCAAAGATGTTTATACCTAAGCAATATAAAATCTAGCTAGCAAAGTTCTATTTTGTGAACCTGAGAATATATGAAGTTATTCTGTGCATTTCCTCTCAGAATTTGACTGTACAATGTGACCTTTAGTGAAAGCTGGCATTATATACAGATATTTTGATGTCTCAGTTACATGAAAACATTTCTTAACAAATTGAAATCAGTGACCGGTCTCTACTCATATATATATATATATATATATATATAAATATAAAATATATGTGTTTTTATATATATGTGTGTGTATGCATGTGTGTGTGTGTGTATGTATACACATTGAACCTGGGAGGCAGAGTTCATATATATATGTGTGTATATATGTATATATGTGTGTATATGTGTGTGTATATGTATATACACACATACATATGTATATATACACACACATATATGCTGTGGTCTAATATTTATACTTATGTATATACACACATATATCTGTAAAATACAAAGTAGAATGTTTTGAGCTAAGGGGAGAACGTGGAGTAGGGGTTACCAAATGATGTTAGAATAGCTTCATTGAAAAGCAGTGTAAACAACTTCATTGAAAAGTAATGCTAGAGGGAAGCAATAAACCCTCTCATTCTGTAATTAAGAATTTTAATAGATAAGATAAAAACAATGACTTCATTTCTCAGATAAGATAAAACAATAACTTCATTTCTCAAATTTGAATTTTCTTTAAAAGTGCTTTAGTTGCACTTCATTTCACATACCATATTTGCCTCCCAGCATCAGCTTTTAGGAAATCTACCAGGACAACTGACATGAAAAATGTATATTCCTACAAAGAAACTTAAAAAAAAAAATGACTTGCTTCACTTTTATTAAAAAAAAATCTAACAGGCTTTTCCAATGTTTTAATATTTCTGCTAGTAGAAAAAGGTTTTCAGTTACTCGACAGATACACCTTATCTCATACTGCAATTCTCTCAGGCAATGCGCACACATTTTGCGTCCTTTCACAGTGCAGTTCACTTGGAGACAAAAGCAAGAAGAACTTGTTTCACTCGAACTATTCCCTTTTAACATGTGCTTTCCAGCTGACTAACGTTATCTTTAAAATTATAACAGTCAAAAGGGCATCAGCCATAACCATCAAAATTGTTATAGGTTTTTTTAGCACGATAATGCTCAATGAAGGCACAAGAAATTTGTTATAATTTGTTCATTAATGTTCTAGCATTCATAGTATGTCATATATATAGATAGCCCTATAATTACCTACAAATTAGCTATATTAAAAGATACCTCAATTTCAAATATCATGTTCAAAAACTACCTCCTATGAAATATTACCACTGGAGAAAAAATTCTTATGTTACCATTCTAAATAAGAATATCTCATTGGCCTTGCTGTTAAAAGAACAATAGAAGACTAATTAGCTCAACTATGTATTAGTCCCAGCGAGGGAACCCCAAAGCCCACAGTAATTTTGACATAGATGTATGCCACATGATACCTTTATTATATGCTAATGATATTTGACCAGGAAACATAATAAAATTTTTTTAAAAATTCAGTTAGAGGCCGGATGCAGTGGCTCACACCTCTAATCCCAGCATTTTGGGAGGCTGAGGCGGGTGGATCATGAGGTCAGGAGTTTGAGACCAGCCTGGCCAACATGATGAAACCCCGTTTATACTGAAAAAAAACAAAAAATTAGCTGGGCGTGGTGGCAGGCACTTGTAATCCCAGCTACTTGGGAGGCTGAGGCAGGCAAATTGCTTGAACCCAGGAGGTGGAGGTTGCAGTGAGCCGAGATCGCAACACCGCCCTCCAGCCTGGGTGACAGGGCTAGAATCTGTCTCAAAAGAACAATTTTATTATAATTCTAAAAAAAAAAACCTTTGTGTTTAGTGTAAGTTCTTTAAACATATTTGCCAATTCAGTTATGTTCTGTACTTGTCTGTTTATAATCAATCTAGTATAGTTTTTAGCTGAAATAACTATTTTATCATCTCTAAATGTCCACTGATAATATGTTGAAGGATATAGAATTGTATACAGTCAGCTAACAAAGGATTTGGGGTTTCATTCATTTTTTGTCTATGATTGTTGCTGTTTTGAATATGGTACATCATACCTTACCTTCTTTTCTGAAGAATTTCATCAGGAGATACGAATGTATTTAATGTATTAGATAGGAGATTTTTTGGTTGTCGGTGATGGGTGGTTTTAAGCAATATCAGGAATATAGCTTGGAAATTTTAAAATTTGCATCTTGGATCACAGCTGTTGAAAATTAGCTGATGACACCCTCTGTTTTTTTCTATTCTGCTACACTGAAATTCTGCGTGATCAGAGTTATTTCTAGTTTGTTTACCTCTGTATCTTTAGCATTCTGCATAGCATCTAGTCTTTGATCAATATTTACCGAATATGTTTATTATTGAATAAAGGAAGAAGCAAATGCTAAAATTCTAGATTGCAAGGAGTGACAAAGCAGATATTCATTTTAAGAAATTTTCCTGGTGTGTCATCTACCTTCCAAAATTAAACATCAAATAAAATTATGTGTTGCTGTTGATGGAAAATGATTATGATTGTGTAAAGCATTTCACTCAGCCTTGGCTTTATTTGGGAATCACCTGGGGAGTTTTAAAAAATACTGTTGTCTGAGTCCCATCCCCAGTGATTTCCTTATAATGGGCGTGGGGTGTGGCCTGGGATTGGGACTTTTCCACTAGAATCTCTCTAATAGTTTCTAGTTTGCAACTAAGATTGAGAACCACTGTTATATATGATGACATAAAGACAACTATGAAGAAGGGACATTTCAGAACACCTAGCTTACAACCTTAATTTATGAAAATACAAAGGAGTCTTATTTTTAAAGCCAATTTTAGATAACACAATAAATCGATTCCATTTCTGGGTGACATACCAGCGCACACATACAGAAATAAATCTTCAAACACCTTATTTTGTTATTTTCCTTTTTTGTAGTTCAAAGAGAAACAAGGTATAAAAACACTAATCAAAAGAGCTAAATTTGGCCTATTCCTTGCATAGTAACAACATATTTATGTATAAAAGTAAAAAGCTTGGGAAGGGGAGAAATGAGTGGAGAGGGGATACTGTTCCTAAACCTACAGTTGTAAATGACCTATTTCCCACAGTATCAAAGAATCAGAAGATGCATACACACTCATGTGCTTTTCTGCTCAGCTATCTGCTTGCTGGCCTGACTCTTCTAACTCTTGGCTTTGATTACTTAACTCCTCCTACCTGTTCATCCAACAACTCTGGAACCAATCTCATCACAAACCTAGAAGAATTTAAGAAGCCTAATCCTATAACTCAGAAGCTCAACCCTTTGCTATTCCAGTCTGATTTGGGGCTCTGGTTCCTGTAAGTGGATTCCTATCTTGTATCCACATGTGTAAGTCCCTGCTGTCAATGACTTTTACCTGATTATGCACCAGTCCTTTCAGCAGGGTTCTTTTCTTTCTTGGTTTCTCCCACTTCTGGGGAACTGGAACCAGGATACTGCTCTTTGTACTCTCCAGAAGGTCCAAGTTTTTTGTTTTGTTTTTTGTTTTTGTTTTAGAAGCAGTATAACTTTGGGGCCAAGATTACCAAGCAGAAGAATTGATAGCCACTTACACAGTGTAACATACAGAACTACAAATAGCTCCCACAAAACATACCCCAAAATATCTGCTGAAGTACCTCTGCTAAAAATGGATGTACTTCTGTTCAAATCAACAAATTCATTGAGTATGCTAGGGCTACTATTATGAAAGCTATGTTTTCCAAATGGAAAACTGGGATGCATCTTGAGAGTAACTAGTACTAGGAGAGGGTATCTGACGCCAACCTCAGTAAATCTAGAGGTAACTAACTATTTTTCCTAAAGTATTCTTTTTGGTCATTCATACACTAGTCCTTAAGGTTTTTTCATGCTCCAAATCCTGGAAGTCTTACTGCATTTTAGTACAGGGAAGAGTGATCTAAGTCCTGATGCCAGAAATGTTTAGAGGAAAAAATAGTTATGGAAAGTGTTCAGGCAAAGGGTAGTAATTCAAACACAGTATTTAATCTTTTAATCTGTAATCTTTCCATTTGTTGGCTGTATGAGAAGGAGGAGATATTTTTTTCCACAGAATTATTTTATCATCTGTAAATAATAATTCCTATTTGACAGAGTTGCTATGAGAATCAAATCAGATAATGCACCCAAGACAGTGCCCAGAGAATTAGGTACTAAAATGCAGTTCCTATAATAATAATTAATACTGTTGCTAAGAGTAGAAATTATCTTCCATGCTTCTTCAAAAGTGCATAAAAGTTTGTTTCATCATTTCACAAAGACTCTTAATTTGTGAAGCCTAAAATTCTCTACCAATAGTTAAATAATGGTGGAAATGTAGATTACCACTTTTGCAGCTAACCACCTCCCAAGATGATGCCTTGTCTAAAAACGTAACAGATCATATTAATTTCTGAAAGAGAAAGGAGAGCTAACAAGATGATATTTCCAACTATTTAAAGCTTTTTTTTTTTTTGAATATTTATATTCCACAGCAGGATTGCTTCAATTCCAACAGCTCTTCATATGCAGCTACCAGGCAGGTTAAGAGTTTAGTGCATTGTTACTATGACATGGTTTTTTGACAAGAGAAATCAGCTATTGTTGGTAAGTGAAAGTTGAAAAGATTGAATTGGTCAAATAAAAGCACTTTCTGCTGGGAATGCAATTGAGAAAGGCAACAGTCAAAACACTGCCAAGGTGATTCACGATCTTGGAATGTTATCTGGATTGGGTCAGAGGAAATGTTCCAATGGTGTCATGGTTTACAGCTCAACTAAAAATTTAGGTTCTGTTAATCTTTTAGATGAAAGTCCACAAGCATGCTCAAAACAGAGTAAAGACCACAAAGTCTTGTTGAATGTTTACCATTTATAAAAGGGAACAGCAAAGCTGCATAATGGTTCTGCTTTAGATTATCTATTGTCAAGGATAAATAAGTGCTATACATATGTTATCATAAAATAGATTTTCTGCTTTATTTTGATATACTGAGATTTTAAAATTTGTTTCTATTTGGCAATCCCAAGTTCTTACTGAAATTAATTGTTTTGTGATAAATGTGGGTGATTTATTTGGAGCTATAGGAAAGTTATTAATATATAATGTATCTGTAGCATTTAAAGAAATCGGCAAACTCAGCATCTGGTAAGCTCTAGTAAAGCAAGCTAACTGGAGACAGTTTATCAAGTAGCTAAGGTCCTTTGACTATGGAAAAAACTGCTTACTGGGTCCATGCTAAGAGGAAAGGAAACAGGGAGCATGAGAAGATGATTTCTTTATTCAATTATATCAGATTAGTATTATTAATAGATTGCTTATGACTCTTAGAAAATTCAGCTGGAAAATCAAAAAAGCTCCCTCTTAGTGTTTTCTCTCAAGCTACCCTGGAATATTGGAAGTGATCAACACCTGTCATTTATTTACTCATCCAGTAAATTCATCCAATGACAGTCATTCATTTATAGCAGACAGTATATTAAATGGTAAGTAACACACTCCATGAGTGGAGGAAGTCACAAAGAGATCAAATTGAAAACTTATTTGCTAAAGAAGGTTTGTATCATGGCTTAGAACTGTGGCCAAAATTGGCCTTCCTACTCCACTTCCCCAATATTTGACCTTGGCTTCCATCCAATAGGAAAATAGGATTTGCAAAGTGACACCAACCAGACCTGTGACACATGCTTTTCCATGCTTTCCCTCATGGAACTCAGAGAACTGGGATATGGAAAGACAGCCTTCTAGATTTGCTTTGCAAAGGCAGGCCCTTGATCCTGACCCAGATGTGTTTTTTGTGTGTGTGTGAATCCATATAGGGTAGCAGAAGCCAAGCATACACCAGGCAGATAGATCCTAACTAAACTAAACATTTCCGTAAAAGCTGAGACAGGCTTGTTCATCGCTGTGTATCACTCTATTTTCCTTATGGAACAGGAGGGATTAAAAATGTTCTTAGTCAATATTGCCTCCTCCTGGTAAGTGCAGAAGATACTCCCTTTCTTTTCTATGGAAATGTGAGGAGTGAGTTTGTAATCATCTCTCCACAATATTTTTGCTAAGTTTGAATGATGAGCAGGAGTTCATCAAGAACACAACAAAGAAAAAAGCTGATAGATATTATAAGTAGAGAACTAAGGCTTCCAAGATTGGAACCTAGGATGTGAAGAGGCAAGGGGTAGAAGAGAGGAGGAAGATGAGATGGAAGCGTAAGAAGTGACCCTTAGATTCCTGATCCCTTGCTCCAGAAATTCTGATTCAGTGTTCTTAGATAGCGGGGTGTGAGGGTTAATTTCAAGTGCCCACTTGACTGGGTTAAAGAATACCCAAATAGCTGGAAAAGCATTATATCTTGAGGTGCTTTTGACGATGTTTCTTGAAGAGATTAGCACTTATATCAGAGGACCAAAGTAAGAAAGATCAGCTTTCATCAGTGTGAGTGATCATCATTCCATCTGTTGAGGGCCCTCATCAAACAAAAAGGCAGAGGAAAGACGAATTCTCTCTCTATTCAAAGGGACGTGCATCTTCTCCTGCCCTCAGACATCAGAACTCCAGGTTCTCAGGCCTTCAGACTCTGGAGCTTGCATCAGTGGCCCCAGGCTCTCAGGCCCTCGGCCTTAGACTGTGAGCTGTACTTTTGGCTGCCCTGGTTCTCCCAGGCTTTTGGATTCAGACTGAATTAACCTCTGGCTTTTCCGGTTCTTCAGCTTGCAGACAGCATATGGTGGGGAGTCTCAGCCTCCATAATCATGTGAGTCAATTCCCATAATAAATCCCTTCATGCCTATATATATCCAGTTGGGCCTATTTCTCTGAAGAACCCTGATGAATACATAGGACCATGGAAATTTAATTGTTTGTTTGGTTTTTAAACAGCGATCAACTAATTCTAAAATAGGTAACCCCCAGGTTGAGAATCTCTCTTCTAGGTTGTGAAGGGATTTTAAAGAATTTAAACCAAAGATTAAAGTGGGAGAGAAAACAAGGGTAAATATCAAAGAGAAAGGTTCTGTCTAGAGTGACTGAGCAGATGGTGGGGCTATTAACATAGACTAGACACATATCTTCAGAAAACTTTACATTCTAAAATAAAATATTCAGTTTAAGTTTAAAGTTATCTACTCACTCCTGGATGAAGTCAGAGTTCAGTTATGTTGTAATTTATAAACACTAAGATGAGTAGATAGTTAATTTACCCAGGCTCATTAATTTGTTGAAGAAAAGTATATCGAACCAGGCAGTGTGAGGAGTCCCTATTCTGACCTTTGACATAAGAAACTGAAGATAAAATTTGGCCTTTCTGTCAAGTGGGGTCATCTGTGCTACTCTTGGTCTTTGGGCTAACAAGTCTACAGATAACCAACAGTTATTCAGCCAGTTTCTCATGGGAGTGAGTATATGTCATGCTCATCCTGTTTCTAACAGGACGTTATCATACCCATCACTGCTTCACCAAAGTTCCAGAACCAAATGCTGGTCTAGCTGAAGAATATGAAGTTCTTCTATAGCAGGGTAGAGCAAAATTAACCAGAGTGGTCACGTGTGGGAGTTATTTTTGGCCTCTCTGGCTAATGACTAGGGCCTTCTAGAAAAGGCTGACATACCCTCTCCTGGCTCCCTCCCTCCTCACTGTTGGCCTCAATCCTTTACATAGTCTCCTCTTTACCTTACCCCCAAATTTAGTGTCAGATTCCCTTTTCTTCCCTGCAATTGAAGGCTGCAGCAAGTCCCTATCCCAACCCTTGAGAAATTCAAGCTCTGACTAGAAGCTCTGAGAGGGTCTCCTGAAATACAGAGTTGACTACTGAGCAGTGGGAGAGTGGGTACTCCTTCAAATTCACTTTCTCTACCAGTAAAATTTCTTACTAGGTACATAGGAAACAAGCAAGACCAACACATGTAGTTGTGTAAGTTGGAAAGGCTGTGCTCTGCACAAATGCCCAAGTGAAGGCACACACTGAGGCTGAACTCCAGCCCACACTTTGTTTCCCTAGCCATGTGTCCTGACATAAGGTTGCATCTACCTAGAGAGATCTCTTTTGCTTCTTGACTCAAAAATCCATCTGGCCCAGAAATGGCCTAGAGCAAGTCTCATCAAGATTAGCCTTTATTTACTGTAAAAGGCTTGACTCATTCCACACCCTACCCTGCACTAAAACGGTTGTATCAACTGTAAATTGCTTTCCTCTAGTCTTCAGCATCAATTTCTGTTAGATACAATAATTGGCAAGAGCAATTTGTTATCTTCTGCTCCAAATAAGTAAAACATGCTTCTATTGCTATAGGAGTGTTTTATCTAGCAAGTCAGAAAACATGTACACAAATAACTAATCAAAACAGTGACATATAAAAAGCACAAAGTCTTTCATGAGTTAGGAAAGTTTCTTCTAACAGAGGAAGTATTCCAGGAAACAGTGACATTTAAGCAGCCATTGAGAGGTGGACAGAATTTTAACAGCAGATGGGACAGCATTGTGTGCAGAACAAACTCAGCCCAAAGGCAAGATTGTCAACAAGCATGGAGACGTAGGGAAACTGTAGTACTTTCAGGGAGGCTGCAAATCACTCAAGAATGAGTGAAAGAAAGGGGAAATGTTACTACAGTGATCAAAAGAGAAGGTCCAGAGGACTGCACACAATTTCGCCCTGTGATTTGAAACCATGTAGCCCAGAACTGCCTGCATGACTACTTTGACTTCTTCTACCAGAAGAGCTTCACTTTATCTGTTATACATACCGGTGTTAGAAGCCAAAAAGACAAAAAAAAAAAAAAAAAAAAAGTGAAATCCACTTGTCTGATCTGACTTCATCTTTCAGATGGAGATACAGGAAAAGATACAAGAGTCCTAGCCAGCATCACATAACTAGTTAATAGCAGGCCAGGACAAGAACTCAAGACTTTAAGTATTTTTGCTTCCCAGCTGCTTATACTAGAATACTAATATTCTCTGGTACATAGGACAATGTACTAGAAAATAGGTTGAGCTAAAAAGAGTTTACATGGAACATTTCCTGGAGCATGGATTTACTTTGATGGGAGACAAGTAAAAGTATTTTTTCTATTAAAATAAAATGCACAATTGTTTAAGACAAAAGTATTATTGGTTATATTAGGTATTCTAGATTCTTGGGATATATTATGATTATTGCTGGCAATAGAAGTATTTGGATGGAACATTTTATGAGGCACTTTGTTATAAGCCTGGGAAAATAGTTGGTTGCCAAATTATGGAGGGCCTCAAGGGTTGAATGCAGTTTACATAACATGACATTTCTAAAACTCTGAAATGAAATTACAGGATCTAATTTGTTTTAATTGCCTTGCTTAAATGTCCCTGTTGCTTATTTCTTTTATGTAAGGTATGAGCGTTGCCTTTGCCTTTGTTGCTACTATTGTTGACCTGGAGCCAAATAATTTCGTTACCTGGTTTTGTTTTCCTTTTCCCATTCTTTTGTTTTCCCTGATTTATAGATTCTTTGAACTTCTTTTGGATTTGAGGTGAGACCCAAGCTTAAGAGTAGTACAATTCCTCCAAAGATATTTTTCTGCTGAGTATAAGAAACTAAAAAAAAAAAAAAAAAAA
>NW_016828776.1:1159243-1200452 GCF_001698545.2 Rhinopithecus bieti | reverse complement strand
TGACTAAGGGAGACACTCCTTTTAAAAAAGCCTTTTAAGATTCCAGCTCCTGTGTTAGGGGAGGTTTGTAAAGTCAAAAGTTCCTGAGAATAGATGACCCTGATTTGCCTTGGAAGGTTTGATCAAGGAAGATACTGTGGCTGCAATTGCACTGTCCAGCATCGTGTGCACACTTTGGAATTTAAATTTAGAGATCATTTAGTCTCTGCAACTATGTCTGGGGAAACTTCCAAATCAATAGTCTGCTTTCTTTCAAAGGCTAGACAAGAATTTGCAAAATATCATCCAGTTTTCTCTGTATAGGTTGAATAAGGTAAAAATGCACACTAGCTCAAAGAAGCCAAACACAATTCAAAGCTGCCCTAATTACAGTGAAGCCGCCCCTTAGCCTCCTGGATGATGTGTCATCTATTTTCTCAGGAAACAAGGATCAAGAAACTCCATCTGGATTGAAACTGGTTTTTCTGGATTTTTTTTAAACGTTTATATCATTTTAATATATCACTCTAAAATATTAGCTCAGACTCTCAAAAGGACAAAGTAGCTTTTATGGTTAATTTGATGTTTACTTCAAAAGTAATATTATTATATGATTAAAAAATATAAAAACTTACTGCATACAATCAGTTTCTGACATTTTTACTGTCTAAAAGTTTAAAATTTGTGAGAGCTCATACAAATGCAATTCAAAAGTAGTAATTAGAATGCCAAAATCTAAGAGTTCTTTCACTCCCATAAATTGTTTCTTAAAAGGTAGAATTTAACAACAGCTTCATGTAGGATGTTCTGTTGCATTGCTAAGGATAACTTTAATCAATAAATATATTTTCTAACTTACTGGAATATCCTAAGTTCCTGTTTCTCTTACTTTTCAAATGTCATATATTTTGTGGTGTTTTCTTATTAATGCTATTGTTTAAAAATGAGTCCCAGAGAGTCCTGATCTCAGCAAATATCTTGGTGAATATACCTTTGCTTTGGGGCAAATACAACTTAATATTCATAACTCTTAGAATTGCAGAAGCGGAAAGTGAAAAGAATCACTGTGATTCCCAAGCTTTAGGTATTGGGGCTAAATAGCTGATGTGAACAACTTATCAGGGGATTGACAACATTATTAAAGTATCATGTAAAAGCCACGATTACTCTGAGTTTCAAAAATCCAGGGAAAGGAAAACTCTAGTACTAGTTGACATTTCAATAAAATATGGCTAAGAAGAAAATGCCTTGTATCAAGAGATCCTCAATGGACTAGTTTTGAGCAAAACAATAAAGCAGACACAAAGCAGTAAAATGAAAGTGTATTCCAGAGATGACACTTGCAATCTGAAAATCAATTAAGGCAATTTTGGAACAACATGGAATTAAATAATTTTGTGAGAAGTTTAAATGAGAAGCAAGTAAATGAGGTACCTGTGTGCAGTAGCACTTCTGCTCATGAAATGTTACTGCTGTCTCCCCACGGTGTTCACCAAAGTCATTCCAGACACTAATGAATTTTTGAAGTTAGTTTTTCTGCTCCATGAAATTAATGTTATACAGTATATATCACAGTGGATAGCATAACTAAGAACTGTAAGGAATTCTTAGATTTTTAGGGATGTGGGTAAATTGTTTTCTGGAGAAGCCCAAAATTAGCTCTTTACTTTTAAGAGAGACTATTTCATTGAAAATCAAGAAATATGAAAGGTATCGCATATATGTATTTCTGTCCCTGTTCATCTATTTTAATCTTTCTTTAATATTTCAAACAATGGTTATGTGCCATTTATATTCCTATAATGTATCATTTGTAAATTTATAAATTGAGGACGAGACAAACAAAAAGATTACACCGAAAAATAGAAAACTGGGATGAGTTTAACAGTATTGAGAGGAAGAAGTAACTTTACAATTTCTAAGAATATTTTGAATATTGCATATTCCACCCTAATTTGGAGAAATTTAGACTGAGAGTGAATAGGCAGACTTAACCTCCGTCTCTAAAGTGAAATTCAGAGGAAAATATTAAAATGTTCTAGATAAAAGAGAAGTAGATAAAAGAGAATTCGATCATATTCTATATGAGCACTGAAAACATCTAACAGAGTTACTGATGTAAAGCACGCAAAAAAAAAAAAAAAAAAAAAAAAAAAAAAAAAAAAAAAAAAAAAAAAAAAAAAAAAAAAAAAAAAAACCTAGAAATAAATGGCATAGCAACTATAAAAACATTATATATGGAAAAAAAGATAGAAAGAAAAAAGCAAATAAATATATTCTGGAAGGAATAATCTAAGATGAGAGGATAATTCCTCATGAAGACTTTATTCTCCCTTCTATAGGAGATTATAAGAACATAATTTTATAAAAGAAGGGCATTAAAGAAAATGATAAATGGGAGCTAAATTCTAGAACAAAGGAAGCAACTTAGGTAGCAAAAGTCACTACCACAGAATTAATAAATAAGTTAGACAAAGTTATGTCCAACAAGAAAAAATAGACACAATAAAATATCAAACTACTAAGGAAAAGAGTATAATTATGGTGACTCTACACAGGAAAAAAATATTGAGATTAGTGTGATTAAAAGACAATATAGGTAGAAACAGCAGATAAAAAATATAAATCCAACAAAATAAAAATTTGTGTCTCTAAAATAAGTAAGTCAACTAAGGTGACAGAAAAGGCTTCCAAGAAAATCAAGCAAAATAAGGAAGAATTTAATTACAGATCATCCAAAAGATTCCTTACAGTCTAGGAAAATTTTCTACAGCAATCTAAACTAAGAAAGTCCAGATGAAGTTTTAAACTTTGGAGGTAAAGAAATAATTCTTTATCCAGAAAAAATATGTGTGTGTGTGTGTGTGTGTGTGTGCATGCACTTGTATATGTGTATATAAATAATGCGAGGTGAAATGTCAGACTGGTCTTAGACTTCTACTAAATCCAATGTCAAAAGAAATCAGAAGATAGGGCAACAAATGTTAGCAACCCTCAATGGTGTCTCAGTATCTTTTGTGTTGCTATAACAGAATAACACAAGCTGGGTAATTTATAAAGAAAAGAAATATTTCTTACGGTTCTGGAAGCTTAGAAGTTCGAGGTTGAGAGGCCCACATCTGGCAAGGGGCTTCTTGCTGTGTCATCCCATGGCAGAAGGCAGAAAGGCAAGGGAGCATGAGAGTGAGCCAACAAGAGAGGGCCAAATTCCCCTTTATAACGGGCCACTTCCTTGATACCAACATCGACCCATTCAGAAGGGCAGAGCCCTGGTGACCTAATCACCTCTTAATGGTCCCACCTCTTACTACCATCACAATGGCAATTAAATTTCAACGTAAGTTTTGAAGGGGACATGCAAACCACAGCAATTAGGAAAGACTGTAACTAAAGATTATTATGCCCAACTGAGGTTGTCAAACAAACATAAGGGCAACAGGAAGACATTTTATAAACAAAAACAGCAACAATCAAAAAAATAGGGAATATACAAGTCTTGAACCCTTTCTGTAACAATGGAAAGAAACCACTTGATGTCAAAAATCCAACCAAAGATGCTTGATTGGAGATGCTGGAGTAAAAGATGAAAGCCATTTGTCAACACACAAAGACAGTGAAGCAAATACTACAAAGCAGTAAAGAAAGTATGAATGAAAATGTACACGCAGCCAAATGATCGTTCAAGAATAAAGGAAACCGGAAGACATTCTCATTCATGAAGGAAATGAAACAGGTATGCACCTTCTGGAGAAAAAAAAAAAAATAGAGCAGGCAAAACAAACAAAAAACCTACTTAGTGCTACAAAAAAAACTACTTTGTCCCAAGAGATGACTTTTACTAAAGTGCAGGACTGAAAAACAGTGAAACAATGGTAAAAGAACTGACAGCAAGTTTTGAATCCACTAAAATAAAAACAAAGCTGAAAATGTAGAAATCAGAGAAAATTAGTATCATTAACTTGTATAATGTATATATAACAATATGGCTTAAAAATTTGGAAAAAGTTGATGTTCTGTAAATAGCTGTTTAGCCAATCTGACAAATGACTTTAATTTATAAAACAGGAATTTCCACCTACCACCATGCCTCCAAAATATTTTCCTTTGTGTAAGCACCAAAACTGCACAGTTCAAGATAGGTAGCTTTTAGTTCTTTGGGAAGTTGGATCAGGAGAGGAAATATGGGAACATCTTTGTGTGCTTATTTCTCATCTTTCAGCAGAATCCACTCCATAAGAGAAAAAAAAATTGCGACATGTTTTAAAATTTTACTTTATACTCTCGGTATTTTTCATCATATTTTTCTTAATCTCAGACAGATGATTTGGAAGTTATATCACAAGTTGTAATAAATTTGTATCTAGAGCTCAGAAATTCCCTAAGTTCCACTTCAGTTTTTAAATTCTGTTAAAGGCAATCAAAATTATAAATAATATTTTTAATTTAAAAAACATACTACTGCTATGAAATCTTTTATCTGTCTACTCTTCTGCATACAAATATGCATTATTTTGAGTGATGATCCAGTTTTTTGTTGTTGTTCTTTGTTTTTTGAGACGGAGTCTCGCTCTGTCCGCTAGGCTGGGAGTGCAATGGCGCCATCTCGGCTCACTGTAACCTCTCCCTCCTGGGTTCACACAATTCTCCTGCCTCAGCCTCCCGGGAAGCTGAGACTACAGGCACATGCCACCATGTCTGGCTAATTTTTTGTATTTTTAGTACAGACGTGGTTTCACCGTATTAGCCAAGATGGTCTCAATCTCTTGACCACGTGATCCACCCATCTTGGCCTCCCAAAGCCCTGGGATTACAGGTGTGAGCCACCACGTCCGGCCCTGATGATCCAGTTTTATTAACAATGATTACTTCAGATATTTTGGTGGTTTGTTAATTTTGGTTGCTTTTTAAATTTGTACTTTTTTCTGTTTTGAATGCATAATTTATCATTGAAATACACCATTTAAAAAGTAATTTTGAAACAGGAAAATGAAAAACCATTGAAATTTTAAAATGCAATGTTATGGGTAGATAACATTATAATTGATTCTATTATGTAAGGGACCATTGTTTCTTAATCTATAAAATAATTTTACTTAAATTTTATTTAAATTCTATTTCTTCATACAAAATCTTCAATGAGACTTTTATGTTTCACATATGTTTCAACCCATATCTAGGATTTTAATATCTTAATCAAGAATAATATTTTATTGGAATCAGAGGTATGACACTTAAAAGTCTACCAGACATTAATTTCATTTGCCTGATACCAAATTCTGGATCCCTTCCTTACATCTTATACAAAAATTAACTCAAGATGAATTAAAGACTTGAACTTAAGACCTAAACCCATAAAAACCCTAGAAGAAAACCTCGGCAGTGCCATTCAGGACATGGGCATGGGCAAAGACTTCATGACTAAAACACCAAAACAATGGCAACAAAAGACAAAATTGAGAAATGGGATCTAATTAAACTAAAGAGCTTCTGCTCAGCAAAAGAAACTATCATCAGAGTGAACAGGTAACCTACAGAACAGGAGAAATTTTTGTAATCTATCTGTCTGACAAAGGGCTAATATCCAAAATCTACGAGGAACTTAAACAAATGTAAAAGAAAAGCAACCCCATCAAAAAGTGGGCAAAGGATATGAATAGACAATTCTCAAAAAAAGACATTTATGTGGCCAACGGATGTATGAAAAAAAGCTCATCATCACTGGTCATTAGAGAAATGCAAGTCAAAACTACAGTGAGATACCATTTCATGCCAGTTAGAATGCCAACGATTAAAATGTCAGGAAACAATGGATGCTGGAGATGATGTAGAGAAATAGGAATAATTTTACACTGTTGGTGGAAGTGTAAATTAGTTCAACCATTGTGGAAGACAGTGTGGTGATTTCTCAAGGACCTAGAACCAGAAATACCATTTGACACAGCAATCCCATTACTGGGTATATACCCAAAAGATTATATATCATTCCACTATAAAGACACATGCACATGTATGTTTATTGTGACACTATTCACAATAGCAAAAACTTGAAACCAACCCAAATGCCCATCAATGTTAGACTGGATAAAGAAAATGTGGCACATATACACCATGGAATACTATGCAGCCATAAAAAAGGATGAGTTCATGTCCTTTTCAGGGACTTAGATGAAGCTGGAAGCCATCATTCTCAGCAAAGTAACACAGGAACAGAAAACCAAACACCACGTGGTCTCACTTGTCAGTAGGAGTTGAACAATGAGAACACATGGACACAGGGAGGGGAACATCACACACTGGAGCCTGTAGGGGGGTGGGGGGCTTGTGTAGGTATAGCACTAGGAGAAATACCTAATGTAGATGACGAGTTGGTGGGTGCAGCAAACCACCATGGCATGTGTATACCAATGTAACAAACCTGCACATTCTGCACATGTATCCCAGAACTTAAAGCATAATTTTTAAAAGTACAATTATGTTTTAAAAAAGTTAACATTTATCAGAATTTACACACACACATAGACCATACCTGGTGCTATTCGAAGTTGAGGTAAGTGTAAACAAATGTAAAGATACAGATACAGTATTAAATAACAACTGCATAAAATTTTGTAAA
Source organism: Rhinopithecus bieti (assembly GCF_001698545.2). Taxonomy (NCBI): domain Eukaryota; kingdom Metazoa; phylum Chordata; class Mammalia; order Primates; family Cercopithecidae; genus Rhinopithecus; species Rhinopithecus bieti. Next base: position 1,193,860 of record NW_016828776.1, on the reverse strand, counting down.
AATGTATTCCAAATTTATTCTTCTAATTTCAGATTATTTCCTGTTGATCTGAAATTTCTTGTTTTCAGCCTAGTATTTGAAAATTAACAAATTTTATGTTTCTAATGTAAAAACAGTATCTTCTTTTTTAAAAGGTAAGACCCATCCAGGATGAAGACGTTCTTGGCAAAAAAGCTATGTTTTGGGGAATTCCTGAAGTTCCTCATAATTGCTCTACATATGTTAGGCTCCTAAGCATTCCTCAAACCTTTGCACAGTCTACCCCATACCAATTATCATGTGTAAAACTGCAGTTAGATGCCTAGCATAAGTTGCAATCTGTACATAATACAGTAAGTTTAGTAGACAGGGCGTGGACTGTGGAGGCAAACTGCTTGTGTTTGAATCCCAGCTCCTTTAGTCACCAGCTGTGTCACCTTGGGCAAGTTGTTATACATCACTTCTCTGTGCCTCAGTGTTCTCATCTCTATAATGAGGATGATAACAATGTGTGGCTTATAACGTTGTTGTGAAGATTAAATGGGTTGAAATAAATCAAACCCTTAGGTATGACCTGGCACATAGTAAGCATGATGTGTTAGTTTTTAATCTTTATCATGGTAATAAGTATTAAACTATAACTTATTTATTCTTTTAAAATCTAAGAGAAAATATGCCAAATATAAGTATTAGAAATACCATGTGTTAACCTGAAAATCAAGTTAGAGACTCAAAACATAGCCTCTGTAACTATAGGATACAATTTAATAGACTAGACATACTGTTTGGATTGCTCAGGGCAAACTGAGATTGCCCAGGAAAATCTAAGTTTCTGCTTATTGTCCTGGCATATTTTTAATATATTTCTTTCACTGTTAAAAGAAAGCCAGTTTAGATGATGTGATATGATTGTGCTATAATTTAAAGGACAGAACTGTGCCACTTGGATGGACTTGGTTAAGGTTAGAACCTAATCATAGTTTTTAATTAATGTTACCTATGAGAAATTAAAATAAAATGTTTCTTTTAGTCTTCAATTAAATATTTGTTAGCAATTAGTAGTTCATTCATTTGTTCATTCAATAAATATTATGGAGTCCCTATTTTGAGGATAAACCTGTGAATAAAACAGACAAGCTCTCTGCTGATGAAGCTTACTTTTTTGTGAAGAACATAGATAACTAAAAAGTAAACAAGTATCTAGAATAACATATGACACAGAGTAGACATACAATAAGTACTATTAATTCTTTATTTTTAAAATATACAAGATGTGATTAATTTTGGTAAATATTCTGAAGAAAATAAAATGAGAAAAAGGCAAAATTTGAATGTTACGCAAAGAACAGAACTGTCAAAAAATGGCCCTCGGTATTTAATCTGGAGTGCCTGGTTTTGGACAAGGTAGCTGGGATCAGCCCCACTCCCTTGCTCCCAGCCCTTCTTCTAATAGCTGGTCTGCTTCTGAACTCAGCTTCACGAGTCCAGTGTCTTTCTCTACCTGGGTCCCAGCATCTTTATATGCTGTCACTGGAAGTTCACAGACAATTCCTATTCCTACTTGGACTCTCAAATCCAGATTCTCTGGTGCCCAGACAGTCTGGTCTTCTTTATTAATGAAATCACTCTAATGTCTAACCCATTAAAAGGGAGAGAAATGAGAGGACAGGGTTTTTCCACTTGAGTATGGAACCACACTGCATTTACAGCAGAGCTCCTTGGCCCAGTAGCTCTCTCTCTTACTCTAGATGATGGAAGATGCCTTCTCTCTTGAAGATGTTGACCTCAAAGTTTTTGCATTTCATTCTAAAAATAGTAAGTAACCATAGGAAAGTTTAAAACTAGAAAGTGATGTGATTTGATTTGATTTTTAAAAATTATTTTGATGGTCATGTAGATAATGGATTGGAGAGGAACAAGAATGAATTTAGGAAGTGACTGTCACTGTCTTAAAATAAACTATGTGGCTTTGACCAGTACGATGGTAGTGAAAACTGGAAGAAGTGAAACAATTTGAGATCTATTTTTCAAGGTTTGGAGATTATTTAAGTGTCAGAGGTGGGAAGATGAGCCAAAATTACTTCTTTCTTTTATTGAGCCACTGGATGGATTGGGTAATATTATGTGAAGGGAACAGATTAAATCAATAGCTCTCTTTTAGAGATATTATGTTTGAGATGCCTATTACCCATTCAAGTGAAGATACTATACAATGTGGATGGAAACATAAAACTGAGGTTTTTGAGGAAAGTCAGGTTAAAATGTAAATTTGACACTCATCGGCATATAAATTATATTTTAAAAGCCATGCGACTGCATATAATCACCTGGGGAGAAAGCAAATAAAGAAATAAAAGGAGCCAGGATGGGCCCTAAGACACATCAACATTTAGGGTTTAGTTAGAGAAGGAACAAGCAGAAAAAAGAAAAACTAGGAAAACCTGAAGAGTGATCATCAAGAAAGTCAAGAGTGGCGACTATTTCAAAGATAAGGGATGAGACAACTGTACTGAAATCTTCTTCTAGGTCCAGTAATATGAGCACTCAGGAGTGTACATTGAATTTGGCAATATAGACACATTGATAAATTGACAAGAACAGTTTAAAGGAAAGGCTGGAAATTGACTAGGAAGTTGATTATCCTTAGTGGCGTTAGGAGTGTTGAAGTATAGACAATTCATTCATTAGGTTTTGCCTTCAAGGACAGCAGGGGAATTAGGTAGTTTTTAGAAGAAAAAGTGGGCTCATTGAAAGCTTGCTTGTAAATAGAAGATACCAGAGCATGAGTGTAAGCTAAAATAAGTAAACAGTGGAGAGCATGTGATTGATGATATAGGGAAGACTAAAGGACCAATCTTTACAGGAAGGTGCAAGATGATGATGCAGAGAACATTTGAAGAAATTTTCCTTTGAGAGTCAGTTATTTTTTTATTTGTTTTTTATTCTTTGCTATTCTTAATTTTTTTGAGCACATGAAAGATATATATATTTATGGAGCACATGAGATATTTTTATTCAGGCATACAATGCACAATAATCACATCAGGCTGGGCACGGTGGCTCACGCCTGTAATCCCAACACTTTGGGAAGCCAAGGCAGGAGGACCACTTGAGCCCAGGAGTTCAAGATCAGCCTGGGTAACATAGTGAGGTCCTGCCTCTATAAAAAAAACTACAAAATTAGCCAGACACAGTGTTGCATACCTGTGGTCCTAGTCTACTTGAGAGGCCGAGGCGGGAGGATTACTAGGGCCAAGGAGGTCATGGCTGTAGTGAGCTGTGATTATGCCAGTGCACTCCAGCCAGGGAGACAGAACTAGAACCTGTCACAAAAAAAAAAAAAAAAAAAAAAAAAAAAAAAAAAAAAGAAAGAAAGAAAAAAAGAAAGAAAAGAAAAAAAGAATAATTAGGGTAAATAGAATGTCTATTATCTCAAGCATTTATCATTTCTTTGTGTCACAAACATTCCAGTTATGCTTTTTAGTTATTTTTAAGTGTACAATATGTTATCATTGACTATAACCACCCTATTGTGTTATCAAATACTATATCTTATTCATTCTGGGTAACTATAACTTTGTAACCATTAACCATCCTCACTACCCCCAACACCACTCACTACCCTTCCCAGCCTCCAATAACCATCATTCTACCCTGGATGCTAGATCCTATGGTAGTTCCATTTTTAGTTTTTTGAGGTACCTCCAAACTGTTCTCCATAGTGATTGTAGTAATTTACATTCCTACCAACAGTGTATGAGAGGGCTCCCTTTTCTCCACATCTCCACCAGCATTTGTTATTGCCTGCCTTTTGGATAAAAGCCACTTTAACTGGATTGAGATGATAGTTCATTGTAGTTTTGATTTGCATTTCTGTGATGATTAGTGATATTGAGCACCTTTTCATATACCTGTTTGCCATTTGTATGTCTTTTTTGAAAAATGTCTCTTCAAATATTTTGCCCATTTTTAAATCAGACTATTAGACTTTTTCCTATAGAGTTGTTTGATCTTCTTATATATTCTGTTTACTAGTACATTGTCAGAAGGGTAGTTTGCAGATATTTTCTCCCATTCTGTGGGTTGCGTTTTTATTTTACTGATTGTTTTTTGTTTTGCTGTCAAGAAGCTGTCTAACTTGATGTGATCCCATTCGTCCATTTTTGCTTTGGTTGCCTGTGCTTTCAGGGTATTACTCAAAAAATAATTGCCCAGACCACACAGTTAATCTTTTTGGAAAAAAAAAAAATTGCTGAAGGGAAGTCAGAGATGATGGATACCAGTGCAGAAAAATTTGTATTACTGGAAGCATTCCCTTCTGAGAGTTTGTCATTTCTTGGTGAAGTTATGGAATATTGGAGTTGGGTGAGGTTTGAAAGGGAGGAGAAGGTATGGCATAGGGTTGTAGACAGAATTCTAAGAATGACACCCCCCAAGCTCCCCATGTCCGCCCCCAACCAACCCTCTCCCATGTAGTCACTTCACCTTAGAGTAAGGCAGTCACTTCACCTTAGAGTAAGGCTGAAACATATACATATGATGAAATGTCATTCATGTGATTATGGTATGATATATGTCCAACTGGAGATTATTTGAGTTGGCCTAATCTAATCATAGAGGCCCTTTCAAAGCCGTTTTCTCAGGGTGGTGAACAGAAGAGGAAGTCAGAGATTTGAAGCATGAGGGAGATTCTATGCATTGTTGCTGACTTTGAAGATACAAGGAACTAGGGTCCAAGGAACAAGGGAAACCTGTAGGAGCTGGCAGTGGCTCCCAGTTGACAGTCAGTCAGGAAATAGGGATCTCAGTTCTACAACCACGAAGAATTTTATTTAACCACAACCTGAATGATCTTGCAATATATCCTTCCCTTGAGCTTCCAGATAAGAGCCTGCCCTGTCCATCATCTAGATTTCAGCCTTGAGAGACCCTAAGCAAAGAATCCAACCTATCTTATTCAGACTGCTGACTTAGAGAATTATGAGATGGTAAATTGGTATTGTTTTAAGCCAGGACATTTGTGGTAATCTGTCATGCAGCAATAGAATACTAATAGAAATAGTTATTCTGGGATTAAGGAAGTTAACATGCTAGGAAAGGTAGTAGAATTTTAATATTGTTCAGTGTCCAGTAGGGATATGTGGTCAATAATATAAAGTAAAACCAGACATTCTATATGTGATATGATTTTTGTATCATCTGGTATTCATCACTTCTGACTCTCTTCAGCTTCAGGCATAGAGATGTAGGATATTTGGGTTAAATCAGAATTATGATTTTGACAGTTAAGTATGAAAAAAGACAAGAACAAGCATTTTGCAAGGGAGAGTTTATAATAATGTACAATGGGACCCAGGTGGGGAGAAATTTAAGATGGGCATACTGGATGGTAAGAAAGTGAGTTATAGTGATCTCAGTGAAGCACAAAAAACATGACAGAGGAAGAGCTGGCGGGAGATGCTGATTGCCAGTGGCGTGTTTGGAGTCCATGTTGGTGATTTCAAGATCCAGGGGGTGATCATGGGAGTACAAGGAAAATGTTGTTAGGGGTGAAAAAGTGGAGGAACTGGCAAGATAGGAAAGTGATGGTTCAGCCTTATGGATAACAAATTACCAAGAATGAAAACGCAACTAAGAGGAGGACAGAGAGACCAAATTCTCTAATAAATAGGAGAATCAACCAGATAGGTCATAAGTTGATAGCACCAAGGAGGGACAGTAAGTATAATATCTTGATGGAAAAAGTTTTAGTTTTTCAAAAAGGAAAAAAGATAAATGTCTTGGAGGCAACAGGAGAGAGTAAGAACACTAACCTCCTGGTCCTAAAATACACAAAGGTTGAGAGAAAAAGTAATCTTTACTCCAGAGTACTACAGGAAGACCAGTACTCTTAACAGGTGGCCAGGTTTCACTCACAGTAAGATGGTGAAGGAAACTTTCAGTGAAGACATTGAGTATATAATAGAGTTGACTGATCCCAGGTCTTGGATCTCAAAGGATATAGAGAAAGAGTTTGGGATGAGAGGTTCAGGTGGAGACTTAGTGGTCATGGTAGTAGATATATGGGGCTAAGTCTTAGAGACAGCGGGTGACCTGAAGGCTTAGACTTCTGTAAGTAATGGTAGTAATATGAGGCAAGCTGGAGTCAGTGCTGATTATCTCTTACAAGGAGAAAAGTAACAAGTTCAAGCTGTCTTCTCAAATACTTAATGTGGCTGTTTAGGCAGCTATTTCTCTTCCTGGGCGCTCTCATTGCTATGAAGGCTTGGTGGGGAATACTGACCCAGAGTGACCCCTGTACCGTCCTCTAGTTCACCATTCAGTAGTAGTAATGATCCCATAGAAGCGTAAATGGGAAACTCTTTTTGTAATATTGGCATCAACGAAATTGTGTTATATGAATGGGAATGTAAATACAAATGGTGGAAATATTCATAGCTGGTCCCTAGATTCAGGATCACGCAGTGCCAACTTGGCCACTGGGATTCACCTTTCTAACAGGGATTGTGATACAGGACTTCCAAAGGAGGGACTGGGATCTGGGTCATGGTTTCTATTTATTTCAGTATTTCTTTAGTCCTCACTTATTTAATTCTAGCTTTTCTAGTTCCATTTACACATACTTAGCCTAATTTGTAAATAAAAATTGTATATATTTAAGATGTACAAAATGATGTTTGATATTCATATACATAATAAAACAATTACTACAGTCAAGCTAATTTACATATCCATTTCCTCACATAGTTGCTACTTTTTAAATTTTTTGTATGATGGCAACACCTAAAATTTACTCTTTTAGAAAATTTCCAGTACATAATACAGTATTATTAACTCTAGTTCTCATGCTGTACATTAATCTCTAGACTTATTATCCTACGTAACTGTAACTTTGTACCTTTGACATACTTTTCCCCAACTTGCACTTCACCCTCCCTCCTGCCCTTGGCAACCACTGTTCTCTCTGTTTCTGTGTATTTAATTTTTTAGATCCCACATGTAAGTCATATCTTAAGGTATTTTTCTTTCTGTGTCTGATTTATTTCACTTAACCTAACTTTTAAAATAATCCTTTGGTCTTTAAGTTCTTAGCCATTTGACCAGCAACTTTCTCTTCTTTGCAGGCAATGGTAGGTAACTCAGCTCTAGAAAAAGATTGACTCTGAACGGGAGAGACATGTGGGCCTCAACTTTTTGAATGTTTTCTTCTGCTTCATTTAAGGCAAGCTGTATAGATAGATGATGGATGGATGGATGGATGGATGGATAGATAGATAGATAGATAGATAGAGTATACTTATTATACATATATAAATATACATATTTAAATTTTTTACATCTTAATTATAATTCAATATGACAATTATTTGAATTTAAGACCATATTGTTAAAAATGTAGAGTTACTGGTAAGTATAATAATTTTACAACTTTCAGATATGATGCACTATTGGCAAAACATGTTGAAGTACCTAAAAAGAAAAGGGTCACAAATGATTAATAGAACTTCACAGATATTTACTTTTTTCTCAGCTGTCTTTCTACATTGCACTGAATTTGGTATTATTAAGTGTGACATTTCACCTATCATGTTTTAAGCTTCTTCAGGGAAAATATAAAATACAGCAATTTTCTCTTCAAGAGTGAAGTACCAATGTTATGTTGTTATGGTAACTAAAGTTCTAAAACATTTAGAGAAAGGTAGTTTTTCAGAAGTTGCCATAACTTTGCAATCATGCACGAACAATACTATTTTGTTTGAATGCACTCATTGTTACATGATTATAATTGTTCCCAGAATGTTCCAAAGGATTTCTAGAAGAATAATTTCCTAAAAGCCTTTAAAAAAATTGATAAGCCAAATATTTATTACTTTATTAAGAAAACTATTCCCAGCATTTCACTGAGTTTAGTATACTTAAACTGATTTTCCAGTAATCTATGCATATCTAGAAACTTTTCTATTGAGAAAAAGTATGCATCACTGATAGCTAGGCAGGCGTCGGTATAAAATATTTATCAGACATGCTTATTCCTACTAACTGGGTTTTGAGTGGAGGCGAAAGTCAATACTTTTGGTAACCCATTCTGTTTTAACTGCCTACTTGATATCACAAATGTGTAATATAACTTTAATGTATAAAATACAATGATTATGTTACATTATATATGTGTGTAACATTTAATTGTCTATTGGTTGTTACATTATTTTTCTAAAAGTAATACTCTAGTTTTATAATCCTCATTTTTATATTGTTATTTAATATATGAAATTTTCATTAACTACAAAATAGAGTCATTATTACTACATTACTTAGAAGCTCAACATAAATATTTATACTTATCCCTAATTTTAGTAGCAAAACACAACAGAACCTCCCAAAGATTAATGTAGTAGTTCTCAGTTGTGCACATAGATCTTTTCTAAGCACCTATTTCAGTTTCACAGCCCTGCAGATTCTGATTCAATAGGCTTGAAGTGGTTCCATGCTATCTATATTCTGAAAGTTTCACAGGTGACTCTCTGAGTAACATCTTTACTCTTGGAGACTCTTTACACTAAAGTATAAAAAGGAAGTATCTTTTTAAATATGAGAACATTGCTGAGCATTCTGAAATGAGAACATATGAGAACATCATGAAACTCATGCCAAATCTTTATTATTTCACAACACTAAAAATGCTTCAAAGAACACTGGAAAAAGATTCTCAAACAATATTGTCCATTCAACAGAGTTTGTCAATAACTTTTGGTTGGAAGATTCCCCTAGGATCAATAGGCTGAACCACTGACCCTCACATCAGGCTGGACCTGCAGCCTTGCCTTTTGGCCTGTCAAACATGTTTTAACTTGTTTTTAATTGAGCTAAGCAATTTTAAATTGTGAGAATTCAACTTCAGCCATTCCATTTCTAGCTTCTGTTGGTAAATCAGAAGTTCTGGCAGCGTTGGGCCTGTGCTCCCACTGGGGCTGGACCATGCTGCCCCTTCAGACGCAGCTGGGCTCTCCTGGTCGCCATGGTCCCCATGGTCCCCATGGTCCTCACTTCTCAAACCCTGTGGTGAGGCACACATCCCTCTTTGTCAGGACTGGCTTCCTGAGCATGTGGCCCATGCCCTTGAACAGGGATCTGAAAATTAGTGGTTACGTGTAACTGTAACCTTCTCCTGGAAGACTGGGGTTTGTACTCCTGCATCAACCACTGTCTTTTTAAACTAACTCCCCAACCACTTTCAAAATTCATCTCAACTATTCCCCACACCCCACACCAGGGAACCTTATCAGAATCACCAACCTAACTTAAGTGCCTATTTTTGGGCTCCTATAGCCTAGATTTATTTCTAAAACAAAATGCTCACAACATTATATTAAAAATGTTTAGTGGAGTGTATTTCTCTTGCTAATTCAAAGGTAGGAGAGTGCTGCATATGTGAACTGTGAGTAGGCAGAGAAAAGGCTGGGAGCAATAGTACGTAAGTCTAATAAGAATAAGAGCAGGAAGAGTGTCTTCTATCTGCCATTTATCCAAGCATGCATGCACAAAGATGTATTGAGTTTTGTATGTCATATATGTGTTATTTTGATGAATATCACAATGGTGATAGAGGCAAAGTCTCTGACCTCAAGGAGCTTTAGAAATGATTGAATTAGGTCAGGCACAGTGGCTTCATGCTTGTAAGCCTAGCACTTTGGGAGGTGAAGGTTGGAGGATCTCTTGAGGCTAAGAGTTTGGGACCAGCCTGGGCAGCATAATGAGACCCTATCTCTAAAAAAAAATTTTTTAAAAATTAGCCAGAATGTGATAGCGCATGCCTGTAGTGCCAACAACTTGGGAAGCTAAGACAGGAGGACTGTTTGAGCCAGGAATTCAAAGTTGAGTGAGCTGTGATCATACTCCAGACTGGGTAACAGAGTGAAACCTTGTCTGAAAAAAAAATGAATTAAACTCTTGAAATCAAAAGAAAAGTGCCATTTTTGAGATATTCTAATATTGAATTGTTTTGCTTTGTTTTCATCCCTGTTATGAAGGTAAAGCTATCAATGTGCTGCAGGCTTAGGGTAGGGAAACCCCGTCAGCTAATAGTTTCTCAAATAAAGATTAAAGATCAAAGCCAAATATTTGGCAGCAGGTGGCATAGGAAATTGCCATAACCAAGGTGCCTCACTTAGGAGTAAAGATAGGGACAAAACAGGGAAGGAAAATAGTTGAATGAGTATACAGCTGCAACTGATGAGGGAAAATAGGCCAGGGAAGATTTGTGTAGAGAAATAAAGTACTTGATTGCACTTTATTTAAATAAATTCCCATAATATGCCTTAACAATAGCAGCAGCAACAAAAAATAAACAAGAGGGAAGAACTTAACTGTTAAAGACAGGATAAAAGGTGAGTTAAGGAATAATGAAAAGTCTTCCAAGGCTCTCCAAGAAATAGATGTTGAGTTCTTCTTAGTTCAGATCATTGTGAAAGTTTATAGCTTTATTCCCTCAGAAAGAGAAGCCCTGTAACATGAAGTTTTTATTTTGATCTTGCAAAGAAATAGGAGAAAAAAGAGAAATGAGGCAAAAAAAATCCACAAAAATGACGTAAGTAGAAATTCACCTGGATCAGAGATTCTCCAAGCCAATTTTCATTTCTAGAACTATCCATCCATGTGATAGCCACTCAAATAGTTTTGAGGATAAAGTAATGCTTTGGGGTTTTAACACTCCACAATTATGTTGGTTTTACAGGTCTCCCTCCTTTGATTCTGAGAGTTTGGGTGCAAAACTTGGAGTAATTCACTGTTGGATGAAATATTTTTATATATCTATCAGTTCATTTTACAAAGAGATGCTCCAGTTATAATTGTTATTTTTAAACTCTGGAAAATAAAAGTAAGCTAGAAGCCTGAAACTTAAATTTTAACATATATTTTCTTTCTTTGAAAACAACCTACACTCAATAGAAAGAGTATAGCAAACAGAAGAAACATGGAAATTTAAATGCTTATTAATTCTATTCTCCACTCATAAAACCTGTTTACATTTTGGTGTATGTTTTTCCAGACTTTAATGACACAAGTTTTAAAAATATTTTATCTTGTCAATAGATATTATTCTATATCAACAACTTAAGATATGCAAAATTGCATTTTTTTAAATGCAAAATGATTTACTTAACCAATCTTCTACCCTTGAACATCGGCTACTATACATTCATCATTAATGTACCTAACTTTGTGACATGCATCCTTCTTTCTGTGATGTTTATGTGCAACTTTGAATATTTTCGGGGGAAATATCATAGAACTTGACATGTTTTCTGAGCTTGATTCAGTTTTCTCAATTTCCCTTTTAGACAAACTACATGGATTTGAAAAAGAGGGCTTATATTCACATTCCCAGACCAGCACTAAAGAGCGCTGTTCTTTTTATTCCACACCAAATAAATAATTCTGTGTAAAATAATAACTTTTATAGTTTAAATCTGTACAATTTTAATTATTACTGATTTTGCTTTATTAACAATTACGTATATTATTTTTAAAATTTTTCTAATTTATGTATGTATTTTCTGTTGTGTTTGCATTTTGTATGTTTGGCAAGAACATTTTAATATTAATATTAGCCCTTTGTTATGTGTACTTTGCTCCAAGCTTGTCACATTTCTACATGGTACTTTTTTGAATTTCAGAAGTTGGTGTGTGTGTGTTTTTTTTTAAACATGGCTTTATATAATAATAGCATTTAGTGAATAATTTCTATATGCTGTACTCTGGACTAAGGATTTTAAGTACAGATAACGGTTAAAATTCGCATTATAATCTCAGTTGGGTACTTTTATTTTCCCCGTTTATAAGCCAGGATTCAGAAAGAAGAGGCAGTAGCAGGAAATATTTTCAGAATTCAGAAGCCAGAGCCATCAGGTGGGAGCTAGAACCAAAAAGTGAGGGTTGCTCAGTGGGACCACAGCCAGAAGAACCACTTGGGAGGAGCTGGGCCATGAAGGAGACAAAGCTACTGACCTGCCAGAAAAGTCGTCGAAGTAGGAAGAGGTGGCTCCTGGCTCTTCCCTACCTTTCCAATCTTTTTCTACTAGTAGCTCCCCGCTCTGAACCCCAGCAGACGCTAACTGACACAGGAGCATGGGAAGCAACAGTGGACAGTGGAAAGGCAAAGAAAGGATATGCGAGCAGCAAGGCAAATGACCAGCACACATTCGTATTTTCATATAGTAAGTATTCCTGTATTATTGGATCTTTCTTTTGTTTAGTGTTTTTATTGCACAGGTACAATAATCTTTAGTAGTTTTAGTTTTATATTTTAATATCTATATGTTATATATTAAAGTTCTCTCTTGTTTTGTTCTTTTTTTATGTATTCCAGGCTATTTTTGCCTGTTTATTTTTTGAAATGAAATACAGAATCACTTTTTCCAAGGCCCTATAAATACTACAGGGAAGTTTAGAGATTTCTGAAGGATAGGGAGCAGTTTAAGGGGGAACATACAGATATCTTGCTGAACCTTATTAATAACACTTTGTATGAACAGATTTTAAAGATATTAGTTCTAGCCAAATTTATGAATTTAATGTAATTCCCACAAAATATCAAAATAATTTTCTATGCTACTTACAAGCTGATTCTGAAATTTATGGGAAAAAAAAGAGAGTAGAACAATATTTTGAAATGCAAAAACTAACTAAAGTGAATCTGTCCTTAAAATTGCTCCACATTAAAACCATATTATAAGCTGACAATAAGAAAAATGTGTCAAAGGACCCTAATTTATTATTTTTTTCTAGCATTTTTATTGCTATAGTGATATAATCTCTTTTTTCTCTTTTTAAGTTTTTTTTTTTTTTTTTGGCTCCTCTTTCAGTTATAATTGTAGGCAAGGTTTATTTTCTAAAGAAACACCAGCACTTTTATCGGAGATTTTCAAACTCATCTTCATTTTGTTCTTTTTTTAAAATTAAAAAAATATCCTTCTAAGCCTATTGTGTCATCACCCCATCTTATTCCTAATTTAGCTTATATACCAAGTAAGGTGCTTTTGTTTCAAGTGACAGAAAACTCCAGTCAAACTGGCTTGAGCAAAAGTGGCAATTCATTTATTTGTATTGCTGAAAATATGGTTAGATCTCACTTGAGGCATTATTGAATATAGGGGCTCAAAATATGTTATAGAAAAATCATTTTTTTCTGCTTTCAGATCTACTGCCTCTCTTTGGCCTGCAATCTCAAATATTTCTTAAGACAGCAGCCACAATCTCCCAAGATTGGGTATTTCTAGCTTCAAATAAAGTATAAAAAAGGAAGAGCTTTTGTACCAACAAATGTCCTGTGTCATTCTCTTGGGACCAGCATGAGCTATGTAGCTATACATTATCCAGTTACTACAGGTAGTGCTGACTGGCTTAGATCTAAGAAACAAGCCTGGCATGTTTCTTCTCCAGGCTTGAGTGGTAGCCCTTGGTAGGGTGGGGGTAGCTTATCAAATGAAATTCATGGCTGCTGCCAGGAAGAGATATTGAGGAGGTAAATAAGAAATAGTCATTATAATGTTGTCTCTCGTGTTTGTTTTCATTATTTCTTGATAAAACCAGCTTGGTGGTTTGTCTACATTATTGTTTTCTTCCAAAGTATCAGTGCTTGGATTTACCTGAAAAATGTAGCTTTCTAAAACATGAATCTCTACCTTTACCTTAATAATCATTTTTACTTACTTTCTTTAGTTTTAATTTATTGGTGTCTTATTAACTTTTTGACTTGAATATTGTAAGTTTCTTATCTATTTATGTATCAATTTTTTAATTAAGGTAAAACCACCTGGATAATATGTTGATGATAGTTCTACAGATGGATCCAGCCCTAGATAAATATCTGCGTCTTATTTTTTCCAATTCTGCTTTCCCTTGATGAACAATTTCCAACTATCATGTGACCCAGGAATACAATGAGGAGAAATTTCATCAAAATCAAGGACGAGGATGTCAGTTTCTGATGAAAGATGCATGGCAAAGTAGCATCCTAAGGGAGTCATTTTTATATCTCTGTAAAGGAGGTATCGTTCACAATCCTGAATTGAGTACCCTTTTGGCATAACATGAGGTATGTTACAAAGTGAGACTAATGGGTATAATAAACATACATAACATTTCTTCTTTGAAATGAGGAACATAATAAGAGTAATTCAAATTCTTTATGTAGACATACACTCAGCTATTTAATGTTCAATTTATAAACTAGAATTATATACCAATATACCTGTCCTTGTGTTTGCAATGACACTTCTTTAACTTATACATGCTAAACACTGCCGGTTACCCCTTAGAAAATAATAAATTGCTTAATTTAAAGAGTACTCTTGGCTAGGATGAGACACAATGGAATGAAGCAGTTCATAATTATTTTCCTCAGGCATTTAATTTAACTAAAAACAATTATGCCATTTGTGTCAAGAACATGTTTTTTTCATGGAAATAACAGCATGAAAGGCCTTATCGGCATATGCTTCTGAATAACCCTGACATATTTCTCACTGAATATTTTTGAGCATTTTCTTGAAATTATGCTGCCAAACATCACCAGATCCTGTTTTATTTTTGTACTCCAAGAGCCTGTATTGCCACATTTCAATTTTCTAAATAAAATGAAGTAATCATATAGCAGCGTTTGTTAAATTATAGTTAAGAAATAAGCCACTTGGACACAGCTGGCATTGTCTGTGAGTAAATGAGGAAGATCCAAGATGAAAAGCCTTTCACTTCCCAACGCAGTTTGACTAGAGCACAACCAAGGTTAATTTACAAAACAGCATGGTAGTTGACCCTGATGAAACTTCAACATATTAATATAGTGTCTAAGTGGCAGACTACAGAAGATCTCACCTAATCCACCTTATGAAAACACTCTACATAAACAAGAGTGAGGTGAAATGTATACATTATATTTAAATACACCTTTCTGTGTAGTGGTTAAGAACACAGCTGGTAGAACCAGATTTCCTGGGTTTGAGTCCTGCCCCTGCCACATGTGGTTCTGTGACTTTGCTTCATTTCTCTATGCTTCAGTTTCTACATTTGTAAGATGGGAATAATGATAGAACCTACCTCATAAAGTTATGAAGAAAACTGAATGAGTTAATGTATTTAAAGTGCTTGTAACCACATCTGCCCTTGAGTAAGAGCTACTGTTTTACTTTTTTTTTTTTTAAGCTGCTCGCATGCATTCTCTACCTTTGTCTAATGTTTCAGGCCCCTATATAGTTATAATATATAATAACCAAATATTTAAAGCAATGAAGCCTGGGACTTAAAAGGACATTCACATGCTGAACCAAAAATTAAACGGGTATTATGGCTTCTGTGAATTGACCAGCTCCTCCATCTTTGGAGGAAAGTGCCAGAGATAACAGCAGCAAGGATCTGGTGTCTGATTCCTCAGAAGTTCAGTTACTTTCAGTCTTCTCAGACTAAAGAAAGTGACTCCAAAAACCAATAGGCAGAAGTAGTAAGAATCCAATAACTGCAGAAGGAGAGTAGGTGGACATGACTTCCTGGTCCAAGCCAGAATACTGCACAAGCTCGGTACGTCTCTCAGAACAATCACCATGAGGTACTGTTCTCTCCTGATTTCTAGGACACCAGATCCTAGAATTCGACTTCCTTATCCCCTCAGCAACAATTCCTGACCCTGCTATCTGGCTTCAGAGGAGCAGAACCAATCAATCTGGGCTTGCTGTTTTCTTACGCATAGTATTTGAGAACTGAGCTGAGCTTGTGCAATCCTGATGAGGTATGCAACACAATCATGAACATGAAATTCTTCAGGTAAAACCTTGAGAGCAGGGAGGCTATTACTCTTCCAAAAACAAATAGAGAGAATGCATGGGAGTTTCTGTAACACACTCTCTTTAGATATTAGTATTTTTCTGCCAAAAGCAACTGGCTATTAAGAACATTCTTAAAATCATAGTCCAGGCTTAACCTTCAAATTAAAGAGAGGCAGAATAGAGGCCAAAAAGTTAAGATCTTAGCACACTGCCAGACAGGTGACAAATCTTCTATAAATACTAGTTGCTACTTTATCATCACTATTATTATGATTGAAGGGACAGAGAAGCCTTTTACAAGGACAAAAGAAATTAATTGCAGAGAATTTTCAAGAGCATTGGAGAAATCAAAGCTCCCTAAGAATAGCATCAAAACAGTTGGTACTTAAAGTGAATGGAAGAACTGAAGCAAAATTGGACCACTGTGGATAAGAAGCAAAAATTTTCACTGCCTAGACATTTCGTTAGACTCTCAGACTCATCTCCACTTTCACCCTCAATAATCTGCTTTTTCCTTGATTTGTGGGATTCTTCCAGTTGGCAGTCACTCACAGTTCCAGACCCACTTGGCTTGGAATTTTGGCTCACACTTCTTGTCTTATTCCATTTGGACCTGTTAACAAGGATCCAGATTGTCTACTTCACAAATAACTTATAAAGCACAAAGCACCCAAATCCTAGGAATTGTCCCCAGTATTCCCCTCATAGGCTGAAGGGGTCCTTAGAATTCCCACTATAATAAACAACACAAAGATGGTCCCAGGAAAAGAGCATTGCATTTTTGCACTGCCAGTTTGGAGGAACAACCAAGGATTACCAATATCTGGATAATTTATAAGGTCAAGAAATATATATTGGCTCAAAAAGTGATTATGCTCCAGAACAATGGACTCAGTTTTATCAATCCCCAGTAAGGAAAAATTCGATATTTCTATTTTCTATTTTAACTTCAGATGTTTTTGTTGTTGTTGTTTTAGAGACAGGGTCTCACTCTGTTGCCCAGGCTGGAGTGCAGTAGTGCAATCATAGCTCACTGCAACCACCAACTCCTGGGCTCAAGCTATCCTCCCACTTCAGCCTCCTCATTAGCTGGGACTACAGGCATGCCCCACCACACTCAGCTATCTTTTTAAATTTTTTTGCAGTGATGGGATCTTGCTATGTTACCCAGGCTGGTCTCAAACTCCTGGCCTCAAGTGATTCTCCCACCTTCACCTCCCAAAGGGCTGGGATTACAGGTGTGAGCCACCAGGCCTGGCCCCAATTTGGATATTTCTATTATAACCCCATTATACAGGACAATTGATTATTTTAAGTTCAGTCACTGTAAACCAACTTTTTTTGGTTGCAATTAAAGTATCCAAAAGAATGGATTAAATATATTTCCTAAAAACTTGACTGCATAAAGTGAAAGGGAAAATGAAGCAGAATCCCAAACAAGAATTTTTAATATATGAGATTCTATTAATCGAATAATAAGCCCTTCAGGAAACTATTGTTACTTTATATTGTTGTGTCTACCTGGTTGATTTTTATAAGATTGAGATCAGGGTCATCTGAAAAGCAAAAATCTTGATTTCTAGCTATTTTCTTTTACCATCATGGCTATCCCCACCCCATGTTTTTATTGTAACAATCATCAATTATTTTCTTCATAGCTTTTATGATAATTTGTACTTATTTTCTTTATCATTTTATCTGTGCTTTGTAAAGTTGATTAGAGAAAAGACTAGATTTTTCAGCTTCAAATGCAGAGCCAAGTAATAATAAGTGCTGTGTTAATGTTAGCTAAATAAATTAACCTAGCCCAATTTTGTAATGTTACATTTACAGATAAGGAAATGAGATTCAGTGGTAGTATTTGATGTACTGGAGATCATGCTTTTGTCCAATGGCAAATTCCAGAAATGAGCAATCTCCTGACTCTTAGAAGTTATTTTCCCTTCTGCAACAATTTGCCTCTATTAATAAGTTTAAAAGACGGTTCTCAGCCCTGACTGCACATTAGAATCATCCAGGGAGCTTTATAAAATTCCAGTGTCAAGGCCGCACTCTTCATCAATTACTTACAATAAGTATGCTTAAAGTTCTCTGGCAGATTCCAAAGTGCACTGAAGTTGCCACTCATTATATATGTGTGTGCATGTGTGTTCACATGAAGGTGTGCAAAATAAGTTTTATTTCGGAGAAAATGAAGAGGCAAAACTGTGTTTTGAAAATGCTCATCAGGCAGCTGTGTAGGATGGTTTTGGACAGAGGCTGAATAACAGCAAAATGGCCAGCTACTTGTACAGTTCAGTAAACAAGAGATAAGAAAGAAATGAACTCAGATTACAGCAGGAGCAGTATCATGGAGGGAGGAGGAAGGATAGATGAGATGCCTATAGAAATAGCTCTGCAAGATTTGGAAACTGATTGGATGTGAATGCTACAGGGGAGAAAACTCCAGGGCCTCAACAATTGTGCCTAGCCTGATTCCAGGAGTAATTTGTTACCCACATGTGGTAAATTAACACTTTGAGTGACAGTGTACCAATTTGCAAATTACTTCTTTCAGAGCATTAATGACTGAAGAGTATAATCACCATGGCATTATTTTTATTGGCATTAGCATTAATAAATATTTCATGAGCAACCAAAAAATTATAGTGACTATACTTAGAAGAATAGATATTGTTCCAAAATATGAAATCCAGATCTTAGGTTATCACCAATGACAAAAATTATCTAAATATTTATAAATAAAATAACAATTTATTGAGTAGAAGATTAATTGAGATGAGTTGCAATTATGCTTAATGTTAAGTAGTTTTGTTTATGTAATTATAAATTGGAGGGCTTGAAGAATTGAGCAGCATGAATTCTAGCAATAATTTAACTATAACATTGGAGGAGTTAATAAACTCTCTAGATCTCAGTTGCCTTATCTGTAAATTGGAGAAAATAATATTTTATCCACCTGACAGCAACAGTCTGAACTAGATTTTTTCTCCTTGCTATAGATCTTCAAGTTTGAAAAATATGGAAGATGATATAGTCTGGAAAGGACACTGGACAGGGAGTCTAATGCCTTGTGATCCAGACTGTGTTCCAAATGATGTGTGTACTAAGTTCTGAATGTTTATGTTCTCCCAAAATCCATATGCTAAAATATTAACTCCCATGGTGATAGTATTAGGAGGTAGAGCCTTTGATTAAGTCTTGAGGGCAGAGCCCTTATGAATGAGATTAGTACCCTTATAAAATAGGAGCAAGTGAGCTCATTTGCCCCTTCCACCATATGAGGACATGGCAAGAAAGTGCTGTCTGCTGTTTGTGAATCAGAAAATAGGCTCTCACCAGACACCCAATCTACCAGCACCTTAACTTTGAACTTCTGTCTCCAGAACTATGAGAAATAAATTTCTGTTGTTTATAAGTTATCTAATTTGTGGTATTTTATTACAGCAGCCCAAACAAAGACAATGTGAGATTATATGAATAATTTCTAATTTTCTTTCTAGCTCTCAATTTTAAAATTCAATATCACGGAATATGATACTCTTGTGAAGATACCAAAGGAAACTAGCATACTGAATTTCTAGAAAATTGAGAAGACAGTGGCCTAGATCTAAAAAGAAAAGAGGAGAAGTCACAGAATTGTTCTTTAGCCTTTCTTCATCCACTGGTTGTATAAATGCTCTTGAAGTTTTGTGGTGACATTGCAAGACTTTTCCACAATATTTACAAATTTGTTTTGATATGAGTAATTTTATTGCATTTTCAAATTTAGGAGGCCAGGCCTTTGTTTTACAGAAAAATATAAGAGAATTTACAAGAGAAGTTTTCTGTTGTATACAAATGCCAGGTTTACAATAAAGAAGGCACTTTACTTTGTGGCATTTTTGCAGATCCCTCTTCATCATGCCTGTAGAAGCATGTGAGCAAAAAAAAAATTAATGATTTAGTAGGATTGAGTTGATGAAGTGCAGCAATAAAGACTTCCAGGTAAAGGAATAACTCAGTCTTTTATTTTTAGCCTCTCAAAAGCTATAACATGAGCAGGAATGAGTCACACCACCAGCAAGTCCACAGAAAATGCCCCCAGACCATTGGAAATGCTCTGCCAAATTTCTTGAGGAATGATGAATGAACCAGACAAATAACTCAAGCATGAAACATCAATGAGGCAGGTGTGAGATACTGGTGAGCACCATTTCCCAGACACTTGTCATTTACACAAGCAAAACAGAGGTTTATATGAAATGCAAATATAAAATGATAAAAATCTTAGCATGAGGACCACTGCTCCAATAAGGTTACTTTAAGAGAAAAACAAAAATCGAATTCTTAAGGGCCTGTAACTGAGCTCAAGTAAAAATGGCAAAGCAATTTAACAGAAAGAGTGGAAAGAACTGAAGTTAATCAGTTTGTAGGAAATAAATAATTCAACAAATATTTTATTGAGCACATACTATCTGCCTTGGTGGGGCTGGAAACAGAAAACTCAATGTAACAAATCAGTCTGTTAAAAGGGAATATGCAATGCTCTTCCCTGTTAATTTCTTCTAAAAAGAAGGAAGAGAGTGAAGGGCTTAGGTTTTGTTTCACTCAGAGGAGGAAATAGAATAGTCAGGGTGAGCTTCATTGAAAATGAAGCTTCATTCAGGGTGAGCATAGATTCAAGAAATCTGAGGTCATTAACCGTGTCATAAGGGTGAAGGCACATAACAGGTAGAAGGCCAAGGTACTGCAATGAAAGTGTGAATGGCTTGTTGAGGAAGAGCAAAGAGTCTACTATAGTTAGAAAAGCAGGAATAAGTGGGGAAGTGCGGTCAACCAACAAGGTCAGAGAGCAGAGTGGGTGTGAGTAGAACAGACAATCCAGTCAGGACCGGAAGCCTTCTTGGAAAGAACTTTGGCTTCTATCTGAGGTTTTAGGCATAGGAACCATATTATTGGCACAGAGGAATTAGAACTATGTTGAGAAGGGACTGAAGGTGCAGGAAGCAACCTGTTAAGAGGCTGTGGAAATCTATTAATAGAAAAGGAAAGCAGCATAACTGTCATGAAGATGTGCTCTGAGCTCATTGCTTGTAATAGGGAAGAGTTTTGTGATATGATATCCATACCTGCTTCCCCACGGTAACTCATATCCAATTGCATACAACACATGGTGGATTTTGGAAGGGGTGAAGAGAACTGCCCACATCTGAAGTTTCTGTTCCTTTCTTTGTAAATATCTCCTTTCAATAATTCATCCCCTTTCTTAGTTCAGGTACCTTCTTTCTTCTCCAAATCCAAAGCCATATTGCTGGCCCCCTCCTCTAGACTGAGCTCTAATTGCCCACCTCCAAATACCTCCTAGTTTCCACTTGGTCGTGTGTCCATTTCCCCAAGTCAATGTTTCCAAAATCTATGATCCTACTTGATCTTACCTAAGACTCTTCTAAAAACTATTTTCATTGATAAATAAAATACTTCAAAGGTCCACAGTGTATACAACCTAGCACCTAAAGAGTAAGGATCATTTAGTGTGCAAATATTGTTAGAAAAAAAAAAGAAAACATAAGTAATTTGGATTGTATGAAAATTAAATTATGTTTATCAAAATGTAATGACTTCTAAGACAAACCAGAAAGATTAAATAAAAGTCTTTAAAATGAGATTCTATTTTCCATAATCATTTTGAAGAGTGCTTTTCAGCAACGCCATCCACTGTCAGTGGGCCGTGGGTTGGATGTCAAATGGGTACAATCTTTTGAAGAGCAATCTGGTAATATCTATTAAGTGCCTTTTTAAAGTCCAATTGGCAGTATAACTAAAGTTTTATTCATTTTCTTAAGAAAGGACAAATTCAGAATGTGTTTATGAAAGTGTTTTCAAATAATTCGTTACAAAACAGAGACTGAGAAATTACCTCAATGTTCGACAGTAGATCCAGTAGTTGATTTTTACACAACAATTAAACATATAATTCTGTAAAAAAAAAAATTTGTTTCCCAGCTACTCAGGAGGCTGAGGCAGGAGAATCACTTGAACCCAGAAGGCAGAGGCTGCAGTGAGCCAAGATCATGCCATTGCACTCCAGCCTTGGTGACAGAGTGAGACTCCATCTAAAAAAAAAAAAAAAAAAAAAAATTGGGGTACATAGTTGGTGTATGTATTTATGAGTTACATAAGATATTTTGATATAGGCATAAACCTATAATTCTTGAAGAATACTGGCCATAGGAAAATACTCATAATTGAATGTAAAATTTTATGAAATGTAAAATTGCAAATATAGCATATATTAGTTTGTTATTGTTGCTGTGACACAAAATACCACAAACTTTGTTGCTTAAAACAGCACTATATATTATCTTTCAGTTCTGGGAGTCAGAAGTCTGGAATGGGTTTCCTTGGGCTGAAAAGCTGTTAGCAAATCAGACTTCTTTTCTAGAAGCTATAAAGAAGTTCAGAAACTGTAATGTTTTATTGCCTTTTCCAGGTTTTAGGGCTGTGATATGTTTAGGCTTTCTGTCCCCACTCAAATCTCATCTTGAATTGTAATCCCCAGGCGTTGAGGGAGATACCTGGTGGGAGGTGTTTGGATCATGGGAATGGTTTCCCCCATGCTATTCTCGTGATAGTGAGAGAGTTCTCACAAGATCTGATGATTTTGTAAGCGTCTGCTATTTTCCCTGCTTACATTTCTCTTTCCTGCCACTATGTGAAGAAGGTCCTTGCTTCCTCTTCACCTCCCACCATGATTGTAAGTTTCCTGAGGTTTCTCCAGTCATGTGGAACTGTGAGTCAATTAAACCTTTTTCCTTTACAAATTACCCAGTCTTGGGTATTTCTTTATAGCAGTGTGAGAACAGACTAATACAGGCTGCCTGCATTCTTTGGCTAATGGCTCTCTTCCATCTTCAAAGGCACTAACTGCTAGTCTTTACTGCATTTTATTACTCTGATATGTATGGACTCTTCTCTCACTTCCAAATTAAAGGGCTTTAGGATTACACTGGGCAGACCCAGATAATCCATGATAATCACTTTATTTCAAGATCAGTGATTAGCAAATTTAGTGCCACCTGCATCCTTAAGTCCCCCTTGTCATATAATATGTAAATTGGCAATATATAGACTAATGTATTCACAGGTTTCACGGATTAGGACATGGACATCTTTCGGACCCTTTATTCTGTGTAGCACAGTATGTTTTAAAATTTTATAAGCTGTAATACTTTTATACACATGAAATGATTTGAAGGAAATGTAATAAAATATCAAAAAACCAATCCCAGTGGTTGGATAGCAAGTAGTTTTGTTTTGTTTTGTTTTTTACCTCCTCTATACTCTTTTTTTAATTCTTTCTTTTCTTTCTGGTTTTTTTTTTTTTGGATACAGAATCCTGCTCCATCACCCAAGCTAGAGTGCAGTAGTACAATTATGGCTCACTGCAGCCTCAGCCTCCCAGGCTTAAGCCATCCTCCCACTCAACCTCCCAAGTAGGTGAGACTACATGTGCATGCCACCATGCCCAGCTAACTTTTTTATTTTTATTTTTCATATAGATGGGGGAGGTCTCACCATGTTGCCAGGGCTGGTCACTAACTCCTTTGCTCAAGCAATCCTCCTGCCTCAGCTTCTCAAAATGTTGGAATTACAGGCATGAGTAACCATGCTCAGCCTACACTTTCATATCCTCCAAATTCAATGCAATGAGTCTTCTAATTTTTAAAAAGTAGAGAATAAACTTTCTTAATGACTTTGCTATTACATTAATCTAAATTCCTTTTTATAATTGTCAAGGCAAATATTTTTAACTTCATAAATCAGACTTTCACTGATATATTCCCACCTTTTTCATCTTCCTCTCATCTTGTTCTTCTACTATTTTAATTTTACAAATATCAGCTGTCCTTCAAAGTTCAGAGTCTTAAAATGCTTCCTTAGATTATTATAGTTCTTACTCATCTAAAATTCTCCAACACAGTCTGTACCATGAAATTCAACCAATTGCTCGCCGCTGCGCTTTGGAAGCTCATATCTGGTATCACTAATGAAAGGTTGCTTCTCAGAAGCCAGGAGCCCCATGCTCTGTATTGCTGTCATATTTATTCATTGTACCTTGAGACATGTTAATAATATTATATGTACTCCTAAACATTTGTTGAAGTATGCTTCTAAGATTTTGAAGTAATATTTCTTTGATTTCAAATCATTTTATTCATTTCTGAGGTTTTTTTTTTGTGTTTGTTTTTTGTTTATCTTCTCAATGAAAACCGTTTTAGATATGAAAAGAAAACCCATTGTCATCACCTTCTGACCAATAAATACTTAAAGTCATCCAATTTGTTTGCTGTTAATCCTGTAATTTCATTTTTCTTCTGTACTGATCCTCTTCTCTAGTCTATAAATTAATTAAGTCACTTACAATTAAAATAAAATTCCCACAACTCTGCATTTCCTTCCCTCTATGCACCGTCTTGTCCCATTGACAGCCAAGCCTTTTAAAAGTCTATTTTCTCTATGGCAGCCTCCTTAACTTTCTCCCATTTCTGCTTTTAGTCTCCACCAGCTCCACTGACACTGATCTGACAGGTTACCAACCCTGCTGATAGCCAAATCAAGTGGACTAACTTTAATCTTCATGATCCTTAGCTGCTCAGCAGTACTCAACGATAGTAATTGCTATCTTCTGGGCACTCTTCTTTAACTTCAAAAAATGTTTTATCAACTAGACTCTAGTCTTATTCCCACCTAGTGTGCCCTCCCTGCTTGCCACTATGATCTTTTTTTTTTTTCTTCCAGATGGAATCTCGCTCTGTCACCCAGACTGAAGTGCAGTGGCCCGATCTTGGCTCACTGCAAGCTCCACCTCCTGGGTTCACGTCATTCTCCTGCCTCAGCCTCCAGAGTAGCTGGGACTGCATCCCACCATCACGTGATGCCCACCATCATGCCTGGCTAAAAAACATAATTCAGCATGGTACTTTCTACAATATTGAGAAGGTCCTATACCTTTAAGGTCCAATATAGTAGCAACTAGAAACATGTGACCACTGAGGACATACTATGTGGCTAGTGCAACAAAGAAACTGAAGTGTTAACTGTATTTAATTCCAATTAATGATAATTTAAATGGCCACATGTAGCTAGTGGCTACAATACTAGACAAGCTAGTTCTAAAATATATGTTACTTTTTTATGGCTGCCCATTGCCAAAAAGTTCTCAAACTTTAACATGCCTAAGGATTATGTGAATAACTTGTTTAAAATGTCTATTTCAGGGTTTTAGCCTATGTATCTATCTATGTATGTATGTATGTATGTATCTATCTAATCTATCATCTTTCTATCATCTATCATCCATCTATTTACTTTAAAAGCCAACAGCCTATTGACCTAATAGTCATTTTTCTCCCCAGATACTGAAGGTGAGAGGGATAGATGAGGTGATCATTATTCTTCTTTAGATATGGACAGAGTCAATATAAAATTGTAATAGCCTTGACCTAGGCTCAGATGACTGGTTGATACATGACATACCCAGCTCCAATCACCCTCAAATTAAAAAATTTATTGACATTATGCTTTAAACACTGTTCTAAGCACTATCATTTTCCCAAGTTTCAAGGTATTAAAACCCAGATCTAGGAATGAAACAACTTCCCTACTATTAATCTCAAGGGCAGAAGTCAACATGACACAAATTAGAAACATAATCAACTTTATTGCATTAGAAAAATTAATGTAAACCAGATGGGTAGGTCGCATCTCTATGGTTAGGGTCCAGGAGTATAAATTCTTAATCTCAGGTGAATCTAATGAATACTGTAGCCTAAAATTTAAAATACAAATTCCCTACCAAGTTCTAGGAAAACCTTTCATGACTTTCCAGCTTCATCTTATTTATTACCACCACATTTTTCCTACCATCCTTTATCATTTTCACCAAGTCATGGTATGTGTGTGTGTGTGTATATATAGCATATAGTGTATATATAGATGTGTATATATATATACACACACACACATACTACTTTATATATATATAATATTGCTATTAATTTAAAGTATTGCTATTAATTGAAAATTTACTATGTGTTAAGTATCCATCATGCATTTGATCATTTAATTTTTATACAGTTTCATGAGGTGGACACATCATCCATGATTTTATTAATAAATTGAGCCTTTCTTTAAGTAACTTATCCCTCATTATATAATCAACAATTAGTATGTCAGTAGAAATTATATGCAGGAGCAATGGATTAGATATGCATAAAGCAGCATAGGTAGATCTAACTCTTTTTTTTTTTTTTTTTTTTTTTTTTTTTGACACAGAGCCTTGCTCTGTCACCCAGACTGGAGTGCAGAAGTACGATCCCAGCTCACTGCAATCTCTGCCTCCCAGGTTCAAGCAATTATCTTGCCTCAGTCTTCACAGTAACTGGGATTACAGGCATGCATCATCATGCCTGGCTAATTTTTGTATTTTCAGTAGAGACAGGGTTTCACTATGCTGGCCAGGCTGCTCTAGAACTCCTGACCTCCAGTGATCTGCCTGCTTAGGCCTCCCAAAGTGCTGGGATTAGAGGCGTGAGCCACTGCGTTCAGCCAGATAGATCTAAAATATTGTTCTGAGTAGAAAAAATAGGTGATCAATATGCAATATCACTGACCAAAATTTAAAACTATATGCAAAAATTCAATAAGATATTTGATAAAATGTATCCAAAGATGATTGAGTGAGAAAGAATGGGAATATGGTGTGTGGATAAAAGACAATAAATGAATAGATAAAACAAGAGAGGGACTTTGCTTAAACCAAGTATAATATACTACAACCTGGAGAGAGAAAGAAAGAGAATTCTCACTAGCATTACAATATGTTAATAAGAGTAATTGTGAATTGTCCTCTGAGGTTTTTAAATATAAACCTACAACACTTTGTGGGCATTACCGAATGAAGGCACTAGGTGTTGAAAGCTGAGACTTTAGCAGCATCCCCTTTTTACTCACAAATGTACTTATGTTTCACTAAGGAAGCTGAGAGAGCAGTTAATTTTGTCAGTTTATGGCTTGTTCAATGCTTATTTTCCAGTTGTCTTAGTCATCCACTACATGCTTGTTTTAAGTATTGTTTCTCTTAGAATCAAAATATCTTTTTGAAAAGAAAAGAAAAAGCTGTTAGGTACTTCATTTGCTTGGTATATCCCTAATTTATTCATTCAACAAAAGCATATATTTATCTGTCTTCTAGATACAAGTGCCAGGAACTATGCTAGTTCTTTAATGAATGTAAAGTGTTTGTGATGATTATGAAGTATGAAATAGATGGCCTCCCAAAGTCTGATCATTTACCATCAAAGCTTATCATGGTTAGTATTAAATTTAATCCTTATGTCTAGAACAATCAAATTTATGCTAGCACATGCAGGTTGTTTTAATTATGTAATCCCAACCCTCCATTCCAGAAAAGAAACACACACACACACACACACACACACAACCAAAGACACATTAAACTGTAGCCTTGAATTGCAGAAAGTGATAGTGGAAAGATCTTATATGTAAGGTATTTGATCCATATTAAGTTACTCTTCAATCTATTTGTCAACAATTTACTTTCCTTGGTGTTCATCTGTATATATTTATATATTTCTTACCAGAATGACTGGCACAGGGAGAATATTTAAAAAGTGTTATCTAGTCCAAAAAATGAAAAATTTAACATTCTGTGTTGTTGTTGACTGACTAAATCTGGTTCTAATACTGAGTGGAATTTCCAAACATGACCCTGGGGCAAGCAGAAAGCAAACGTCAACATATTTCCCAAGGTATTAAAACTATCAGAAGGAAGTACTAGTTTTTCCTTAAACATGCACAACACAAAATGAATCAAGATATGATGTCATGCTTTATCGAAGTATTTATTTTCATTACAATTCACACAGTTCTTCAAGGTCAAAGTGACCCTACTCTTACTAGAAAATATGGGATTTGAGTTGCATAAATCATTCTCTACTGTTTAGAAAACAAGCCATGAACTTTCATGAATTTGGGACACAACTCTAGGAACTGGATGGTATCAAAATTCAAAGATAAGTGGCAATATTTCTTATTTCTTTTTTAAAGCTTTCATTGGAAAAAAAAAAAGTTAACTTTTGTGGTTATGTTGAAAAAAAAATGCAAAGACCAGTACAGCCTATCCTTTTTTCTTTTAGAAGTTGTGGAGGCCTTTTTTTCAGCAGTGTGATTCCCTGACATCCCCCTACCCTGCCATTCTACTAAATTTCCTCTCACATCTTCTATACAGCCCCCTCCCACATACACAGGACAGAAGTGGAACAAGTGGAGAAGAAAATGATGAGAGTAATGCCGAGGGAAGACAGCAGTGTGTTTAACATCACAAGATCAGAGGGAGCCCAGAAGCAGAACCTAGAAAAATCCTTTCACAGCATGCAATATAGAACAAAAATCCCCAGAAAACTCAAATACTACTATTATCATGTTTCAAAACAAGAAAGCTAAGAAAGGTGACAAAAGGACCCAAGAAAAGATAGCACATACTTTCAGCCACCTGTGTGTCGAGTGGAAAGTTTTCATCAGAACCCTTTAATTCTTTCTTTTGATGTATAAGCCCAATCAAGACAATAATATGTCCTTGAACCAAAATGAATCCTCTATGATAGACTATCACTCTGGGTGATAAACAAAGCTTTTAAAGACATAAACTAGCTCTGTAGGTGGCCTTCACTCACTCCAAGAAAGCCTTTGATTAAAATAAAAATGTATGTAGGAACAAACTTGAATGAAGGCATACAAAAGTTTCATTCCATTTGGGAGAAATAAACATGAAAATGAGACCTTCTCAATACCCCTACAAGGAAAGACAAATTGATCAAACCAGACAGTAAGAAAAAAGGAGAAAAAACAAACGCCCTTCAACTGCCTCAAGATTTTTAGGGAAATAAACATCAAGGGTTGAACTACCCTAAATAATGTTTTTCTACAGTATTCCTTAACATGCTCAACAACAAATATGAACATCTGTTCAACTGGCTTACCTCAGAGTGCTGAAAAGCAACCAAAAGTTAAAGGAAGCTTGTGACTTCTGACCTAATGACCATCTGAGGCAGCCCTCTTAGATGAAGAGATGAATACTGGTGCAAACCAAGTGAAAGAAATCAAAAGACAAGTGAGACATGAAAGAACAATGGGAAACAAAGGGATGAAATTGGAGCTGAGCTGGATTTTCGTATTAAGAACAGAACTCCTAATGGACAAACATTTCTTCTGGTTCATAACTATAGATGGCTATAATTAATAATGGAATCCTTTTCTGCCTAGTAACAACATGTGCAAACATAAGTTATTAGGTAATTCACAAAGAAAAGCAATTATAATTATTGTACATTTAATCACCTAGGAGAGTATCCTGTTGGATGTTGAATATAACATAAACAAAACTTTCTAAAGACAACTCTCATAAAGTGAATTCATAGCACAATCACTAGGAGCACAACCATTTTTCAGAATCTCAAGCGGATAAGAGAAATTCAGAATTGAGGGTACTGTTAGTAAACTCACCATTTGATGTCTCGAAGAAGACCAGAGGACTCAAAAATGACAGAGGTCAGTGGCAAACTTTACATTAGAAAAAATACCTATAAGCTTTTTGGGGAAGAGAGGTTGAATTTGGCTATTGGTTGATATGGCTAGCTATTGTTTTTCTAGGAAAACCAAAAGAAATAAAAACTGTACATGAACAGACATTTTTTAAGCTATCACAAGTTCTGCTGACAGATTTGGTGGTTCATAGAGCAAAGATATTGCAATCTGACTTTACTGTAGAGAAAATACAAAGTAGAATTTTAATTGTTTATTGCTTCATTTTAGCATATTTTTAAATTTTAAAATACATGGAAATGCTGAAATACTATCATGTAAATAAGATAGAATTTTAAATTAATTTAAATGTTCCCTTCTCATTTATTACCTCACACTGAAATAAAAGTGAATAAATAAAAACAATAGTTAAATACTAGTTCTTCCATAATTCAAATTTTTTTGGCCAATTCCTAAAATCATGTGTGGTGAGATATTAGCAATTCTTGATTTGTCTTAATATTAGGGTACCCGTAAGACAAGAATAATTTAAATCAATATTTATTACCCAAACTTATTTAAACTAATATTATTTTCCTTTTAGCTCATCAAATATTTCTTATTTTAAAAATCAGAATTGCTAATAATCAAAGACAGCTATTAATACACCAACAACTGAGGCTCTGTGTTTTTTTAAGTTACATATAATATATTTTATTTTTGAAAAAGTACAAAATGCTTGGAGGAAGCATCAAAAATAACTATTAATTATTGATATCCATAAGGAAACCATATATAAATGCACATAAGCACTCTTAATTGTTTTACTCAAATCATTACAAAGATTCAGAATGACTGATTTTTGGCTTTGCGTAGTAAAGAATACTAATATAGATAAAATCAATTTAATAATAATTTTTAAACTGCCTGAAATACTTGGTCTCAGCAATTTATTTTTTTTTCTGGCATGCTGTTTAGAAATCTGGGAAACACAGATCACAGAAAGAACAAAAATCACTGAAAGTATTCAAATCTCACCAATTAGAGGCAACCACTATTAAGCATTAGCATATTTTTCTAAAAGAGTGAAAGTGCTAGAAAGAAAATTTTATGAAATTAGGGATTTACTATTTTTTTTTTAAAAAAAGCATTGTATTCTTACATGAAGGATATCAATACCTTGTATCTTAATGTTTGTGGTGGCAATGCTCCCAGTTAGCCATTTTGCCTAATAATTTTGTTTCTGTGAAATTCATGAAATGAATCATCTTCCTGAAGTGTAATCTTTTGTAACGTTTGTTTCAACATTATGTCTTTTCCCCATTGCTTTCAAACTTAAAAAGTCACTAAATATTTACATAAAAGGTAATGATGGTTTGATCAGAGCAATTTTTTGGGGCAGCAATTTTTAAACATTTAATTTCAGGTTCCCATTACACTTGGTTATATCTGTCTATAGTTTCCATATTAGAAATTAAAACTAAGATATTTTGTGAAACTATAGTTTTAAACTCCTTCTATACAAATATCATGTTTTTGTGAAAAATAACAATATTTTCCAAAATGAAAATATTTATGAAGAAAAGTTTCGTTGTTTTTACACACTTGCAAAACTCTTTCATGTCTGTCTTAATAGACAAGAACTGTAGTCTAATATCTGTTTTTGTATTCAGTCTGTTGCAATATGGTGCTTTGGTTAAAGTAGGGGAAGAAAACTCTAGTTTCACACAGATATGTTGATAGAAAAAGAAAGAATATTATGATAGTCTTTTAAAATAATTGTAGGTATTCTTCTTTGATGGTCCTTACACACAAAATATTGCATATTTAATTGCACACACACTAGTTTCTTAAAGGTTAATTGCAACTAGAATTCTGGAACTATGTCAATAAACTTTTTGTACTGTTGCATTAAAATCTATTGACCTGTGTTGCACTTTGAATGGTCTTTCACCCTCACACAATCCTGTAACATCTTTCATTTATCTTTGGGAAATTTGGTTACCTTAGTTACGCAGAGCTTCCAAATACTAACTTTCATTATATTTCATTATCAAATGTTTTCAAATTGCACTTATTGTTATTATCATTGATTTTATTTTAAAAAAATATTCTGAGTAATGGGTACAAATTTTCAAAAATTCAAATTTTCACTTGAAAGTTCAAATGTTATTATTCACAATAAATGCTGACCGTTGTTTCCCTTGAGGTGACAGATTTACTTCATCCATGTTTGAGATAAGCCTGCCAAATACCATACCAGCCTGAAAAACTGTAGGTTGTCTATTAGTAATTGTTTCAAGTAAAAATGATTCACCACGAAAGTGGCTTGTTTAGCTCATGATTGAAACACACAAGTGTTTTTCCTCAATGCGGTCATTTGATTACAGCATGCGGAAGTATTCTTCCAGTTTTATCAAGCTGAATACATAGAAAATCTTGTGCCTAAGGGTCAAGATTGCATGCAACTAGTAGGTATTATTGCTCCATCAAAGATACTCTTAAGGGAAAATGGCAACTTCTTTTAATATCAGCTTGTGCTGACAGAGGAGACAATGATTAATTTTGCAGTTTGGTGCCAATGTCATGCTTTGTGTTAAAGATCAGTTTTACTCACCAATGCTTTTGCCCCATAAGTATACAAATATTGACATGATGAAAACTAGTATCTTCCTGTTACNTTAAATACTAGTTCTTCCATAATTCAAATTTTTTTGGCCAATTCCTAAAATCATGTGTGGTGAGATATTAGCAATTCTTGATTTGTCTTAATATTAGGGTACCCGTAAGACAAGAATAATTTAAATCAATATTTATTACCCAAACTTATTTAAACTAATATTATTTTCCTTTTAGCTCATCAAATATTTCTTATTTTAAAAATCAGAATTGCTAATAATCAAAGACAGCTATTAATACACCAACAACTGAGGCTCTGTGTTTTTTTAAGTTACATATAATATATTTTATTTTGAAAAGTACAAAATGCTTGGAGGAAGCATCAAAATAACTATTAATTATTGATATCCATAAGGAAACCATATATAAATGCACATAAGCACTCTTAATTGTTTTACTCAAATCATTACAAAGATTCAGAATGACTGATTTTGGCTTTGCGTAGTAAAGAATACTAATATAGATAAAATCAATTTAATAATAATTTTAAACTGCCTGAAATACTTGGTCTCAGCAATTTATTTTTTTTTCTGGCATGCTGTTTAGAAATCTGGGAAACACAGATCACAGAAAGAACAAAATCACTGAAAGTATTCAAATCTCACCAATTAGAGGCAACCACTATTAAGCATTAGCATATTTTCTAAAAGAGTGAAAGTGCTAGAAAGAAAATTTTATGAAATTAGGGATTTACTATTTTTTTTTTAAAAAAAGCATTGTATTCTTACATGAAGGATATCAATACCTTGTATCTTAATGTTTGTGGTGGCAATGCTCCCAGTTAGCCATTTTGCCTAATAATTTTGTTTCTGTGAAATTCATGAAATGAATCATCTTCCTGAAGTGTAATCTTTTGTAACGTTTGTTTCAACATTATGTCTTTTCCCCATTGCTTTCAAACTTAAAAGTCACTAAATATTTACATAAAAGGTAATGATGGTTTGATCAGAGCAATTTTTTGGGGCAGCAATTTTAAACATTTAATTTCAGGTTCCCATTACACTTGGTTATATCTGTCTATAGTTTCCATATTAGAAATTAAAACTAAGATATTTTGTGAAACTATAGTTTTAAACTCCTTCTATACAAATATCATGTTTTGTGAAAATAACAATATTTTCCAAAATGAAAATATTTATGAAGAAAAGTTTCGTTGTTTTACACACTTGCAAAACTCTTTCATGTCTGTCTTAATAGACAAGAACTGTAGTCTAATATCTGTTTTGTATTCAGTCTGTTGCAATATGGTGCTTTGGTTAAAGTAGGGGAAGAAAACTCTAGTTTCACACAGATATGTTGATAGAAAAGAAAGAATATTATGATAGTCTTTTAAAATAATTGTAGGTATTCTTCTTTGATGGTCCTTACACACAAAATATTGCATATTTAATTGCACACACACTAGTTTCTTAAAGGTTAATTGCAACTAGAATTCTGGAACTATGTCAATAAACTTTTGTACTGTTGCATTAAAATCTATTGACCTGTGTTGCACTTTGAATGGTCTTTCACCCTCACACAATCCTGTAACATCTTTCATTTATCTTTGGGAAATTTGGTTACCTTAGTTACGCAGAGCTTCCAAATACTAACTTTCATTATATTTCATTATCAAATGTTTTCAAATTGCACTTATTGTTATTATCATTGATTTTATTTTAAAAAAATATTCTGAGTAATGGGTACAAATTTTCAAAATTCAAATTTTCACTTGAAAGTTCAAATGTTATTATTCACAATAAATGCTGACCGTTGTTTCCCTTGAGGTGACAGATTTACTTCATCCATGTTTGAGATAAGCCTGCCAAATACCATACCAGCCTGAAAACTGTAGGTTGTCTATTAGTAATTGTTTCAAGTAAAATGATTCACCACGAAAGTGGCTTGTTTAGCTCATGATTGAAACACACAAGTGTTTTCCTCAATGCGGTCATTTGATTACAGCATGCGGAAGTATTCTTCCAGTTTTATCAAGCTGAATACATAGAAAATCTTGTGCCTAAGGGTCAAGATTGCATGCAACTAGTAGGTATTATTGCTCCATCAAAGATACTCTTAAGGGAAAATGGCAACTTCTTTTAATATCAGCTTGTGCTGACAGAGGAGACAATGATTAATTTTGCAGTTTGGTGCCAATGTCATGCTTTGTGTTAAAGATCAGTTTTACTCACCAATGCTTTTGCCCCATAAGTATACAAATATTGACATGATGAAAACTAGTATCTTCCTGTTACTATGAAAATAGTTTTAATTCCTCAAGGATCTAGAACTAGATGTACCATATGACCCCGCCATCCCACTACTGGGTATATACCCAAAGGATTATAAATTATTCTGCTACAAAGACACATGCACACGTATGTTTATTGCGGCACTATTCACAATAGCAAAGACTTGGAATCAACCCAAATGTCCATCTGTGACAGACTGGATTAAGAAAATGTGGCACATATACACCATGGAATACTATGCAGCCATAAAAAAGGATGAGTTTGCGTCCTTTGTAGGGACATGGATGCAGCTGGAAACCATCATTCTTAGCAAACTATCACAAGAA